>NW_016108232.1:156469-160212 GCF_001604975.1 Cebus imitator | reverse complement strand
CTGGATTGAGACTTTCACAGCAAGCGCAGCTGAACCTGGGATGATCCAGCTCTGTGGGGGAGGGGTGTCCTCCATTACCAAGGCAGCCAGCCACGACGGAGGTAGTTGGCCATTGCTGAGGGAGCCCGCTGTTGCCAAGGAAACCCGCCACAGCACAGAGACTCCGCCTGAACAGAGGTGGGCCACCATCGCCAAATCAGTTCCAACGACACACACATAAACAGGACTGCAGGGAAGTTCACTCGGCAGCAGGGCGGAGCCCACAGGAGCTCGGCAAAGCCTCTATAGGTCGACAGTGACTAGGTTGCCACCTTGCTGGGCTGGGCAGGTCTGAAGGAAAAAAAAAAAGAAGGCGGCAGGATAACAGAAACTCATAAATAAAGCCCTAAATCCCTGGGACAGAGCGACTGGGAACAAAAAGCAGTCTATGAGTTCTCCTACAGCAGACCTAAAAGTACCTGCCCAGCAGCTCTGAATGAACAACAACAGAGCTCACAGCTCACAATTTGAGCTCCTTTAAAGAAGAGACCGTCTCATCAAGCAGCTCTCTGACCCCTATATATCCAAAGAGACACCTCGTAAAAAAAGAGATCAGATTGACACTAGGTGGGTATCCTTCTGGGACAAAGATAGCAGAAGAAGAAAACTGGTAACAACCGTTACTGTTCAGCAGCTGTTGCAGCTGAACCCCAGGCAAGCAGGACCTGGAGTGAACCTCAGCAGACCTACAGCAGAGGGGCCAGACTGTCAGAAGGAAAACCAAGAAACAGAAATAACCTCATCATCAACAAACAGAACGTCAATCTGAAATATTTGAGACCCAATCTGAAAGCCAGCAACTACAAAGTCGACAGGTGGATAAATCCTTAAAGATGGGAAGAAACCAGCGCAAAAAGGATGAAAACACCCGAAACCAGAACACCTCTGCTCCTACAAGGGATCACAACTCCTCACCAGCAAGGGAACAAGGTTGGAGGGAGAACGAGTGTGATGAAATGACAGAATCAGACTTCAGAAGGTGGGTACTAAGAAACTTCTTTGAAATTAAAGAACATGTTCTAACTAAATGCAAAGAAACTAAGAATATTGAAAAAATATTTGACTAAATGCTAACGAGAATGGACAAAATAGAAAGCAATATAAGTGAATGGATGCAGCTGAAATACACAACACGAGAAATTTGTGAAGCATGGACAAGCATCAACAGCCCAATTGACTAAAACGGGAAGGCAAGGCTGGAGAAAAAAGGGTAAAAAGGAATGAACGAAGTCTCCAAGAAATGTGGGACTATGTGAAAAGACCTAATCTACGTTTGATAGGACTACCTGAATGTGACGAAGAGAATGAATCCAAGCTGGAAAATACTCTTCAGGATATTATCCAGGAAAACTTCCCCAACCTAGCAAGGCAGGCAAACATTCAAGTCCAGGAAATACAGAGAACACCAAAAAAATATTCGTCAAGATGAGCAACCCAAAGGAACATAATCGTCAGATTCACCAGGGTGGAAATGAAGGGGAAAATACTAAGGGCAGCCAGAGAGAAAGGTCGGGTTACCCATAAAGGAAGCCCATCAGACTCACAGCAGAAACCCTACAAGCCAGAAGAGAGTGGGGGCCAATATTCAACATCCTTAAAGAAAAGAGCTTTCAACCCAGAATCTCCTATCCAGCCAAACTAATCTTCATAAGTGAAGGAAAAGCAAAATCCTTTGGGAACTTACAAGGACTCAGAGATTTCGTCACCACCAGGCCAGCTCTACGAGAGCTCCTGAAAGAGGCTCTACACATATAAAGTAACAACAAGTACCAGCACAACTAACGGGCAAAACACCCAGCTAGCACCAAAAGGCAGTATCAAATTCACACATAACAATATTAACCCTAAATGTAAATGGACTAAATGCCCCAATCAAAAGACACAGAATGGAAAATTGGATAAAAAGACAAAACCCATCAGTGTGCTGAATCCAGGAAACCCATCTCACATGCAAGGATACACAAAGGCTCAAAATAAAGGGATACAGGAAGACTTACCAAGCAAATGGAGAGCAAAAAAAAGCAGGAGTTGCAACTCTCATCTCTGATAAATTAGACGTTAAAGCAACAAAGATCATAAGAGACAAAGAGGGACTTTACATAATAGTAAAAGGATCAATGCAACAAGAAGAGCTAACCATCCTAAATATATATGCACCCAAAACAGAAGCACACAGATACATAAGGCAAGTTCTTAATGACTAACAAAGAGACTTAGACTCCCACACAATAATAGTGGGAGACATTAACACCCCATTGTCAACATTAGACAGATCAACCAGACAGAAAATTAACAAGGATATCCAGGACTTGAACTCAGACCTGGACCAAGCAAACCTAATAGACATTTACAGAACTCTCCACCCCAAATCCACAGAATATACATTCTTCTCAGCACCACATCACACCTACTCTAAAACTGACCACATAATTGGGAGTAAATCACTCCTCAGCAAATGCAAAAGAACAGAAATCGTAACAAACAGTCTCTCAGACCACAGTGCAATCAAGTTAGAACTCAGAATTCAAAAACTAACCCAGAAGCGCACAGCTTCGTGGAAACTGAACAACTTGCTCTTGACTGTTGACTGGATAAACAATGAAATAAAGACAGAAATAAAGATGTTCTTCAAAACCAACAAGAATGAAGACACAAGATACTAGAATCTCTGGGACACATTTAAAGCAGTCTCTAGAGGAAAATATATAGCAATAAGTGCCCACATGAGAAGCAAGGAGAGATAAAAAATTGGCACCGTACTGTCAAAATTGAAAGAGCTAGAGGAGCAAGATCAAAAAAACTCAAAGTCTAGCACAAGACAAGAAATAGCTAAGATCAGAGCAGAACTGAAGGAGATAGAGACACAAAAAAACCCTTCAAAAAATCAAGAAATCCAGGAGCTGGTTTCTTTAAAAGATGAACAAAATAGACCACTAGCCAGATTAATAAGAAAGAAAAGAGGGAATAACCATATTGATGCAATAAAAAACGATAAAGGGGATAACACCACAGATTCCACAGAAATTCAAACCATCATCAGAGATTATTACAAACAACTCTATGCACACAAACTAATAAACCTGGAAGAAATGGATAAATTCCTGGACACTTGCCTCCTCCCAAGCCTAAACCAGGAAGAAGCCGAAACCCTGAACAGCGCCATAACAAGGTCTGAAATTGAGGCAGCAATTAAGAGCTTACCACTCAAAAAAAGCCCAGGTCCAGACGGGTTCACAGCCGAATTCTACCAGATGTAAAAAGAGGAGCTGGTACCACTGCTTCTGAAACTATTCCAAACAATACAAAAAGAGGGAATTCTTCCCAAATCATTTTATGACGCCAATATGATCCTGATTCAAAAACCCGGCAGAGACTCAACAAGAAAAGAAAACTTCAGGCCAATATCCATGATGAACATGTATGCAAAAATCTTCAATAAAATACTGACAAGCCGATTGCAACAGCACATCAAAAAGCTTACCCACCATGATCAAGTAGACTTCATCCCGGGGATGCAAGGCTGGTTCAACATACACAAGTCTATAAAAGTAATACACCACATAAACAGAACCAAAGACAAAAAACACATGATTATCTCAATTGATGCAGAGAAGGCCTTTGACAAAATTCAACAGCCCTTTATGCTAAAAACCCTCAATAAGCTAGGTATCAATGGAACATATCTCAAAATAATAAAATCTATT
>NW_016108232.1:147730-154879 GCF_001604975.1 Cebus imitator | reverse complement strand
AATGCCCATCGACGATAGGCTGGATAGGGAAAATGTGGCACATATACACCATGGAATATTATGCAGCCATCAAAAACGATGAGTTTGGGTCCTTTGTAGGGACATGGATAAACCTGGAAACCATCATTCTCAGCAAACTTACGGAAGAGCAGATGATCAAACACTGCATGTTCTCACTCATAGGTGGGTGCTGAACAGTGAGAACACATGGACACAGGGAGTGGAGCACTACACACTGGGGTCAATTGTAGGTAAATAGGGGATGGATGGTTCTGGATGGGGCGCTGGGGAGAGATAGTAAGGGGAGAAATGCCAGATGTAGGTGATGGGGAGGAAGGCAGCAAATCACACTGCCACGTGTGTACCTATGCAACAATTTTGCATGTTCTTCACATGTACCCCAAAACCTAAAGTGCAATAAAATAAATAAATGTGAAAAAAATTATTAGATGTCTATATAAAAGTAATTATCTGTTTAATCTGATGGTAAAATATTTAATATCCATTAAAATACTTAAAAGAAAACTATTAATTTAAAACAATTGACAATAAATTACCATTTTTGCCAGTAAAGTTTGTATTGAGTAGAAATAAAATAATTATACTTAAAAAAGAAGAAAGAGTTTCTGAACTGCTACATACACACATCACTTTTACTCTGTAAGTTGAATGTACACCTTGACAACCATTCTGCTAGAGAGCTCCGTTTTTTTTTAGAGCCAGATATTTCTCCTTACAGCATATACTCCCATTCTCTCTGGAGTATCTGAACGCAGCTTTTTTGAAGAAACGTGTTTCCAAGTAGCTGAATCTAAACATAGATGCAACTTCCTAAGATGAACCAACACACAGTAGGGCATTTTGAAATATTCCTTTCTCCTGTGTCTTAGACGCAGTCTTATTGCTAATTCTTATATGCCTGTATATGGCTGGAAATATCCGTTTCTGGATTCTCCAGAGAAACGATTTCAGAACTGCTAGAGACACACATCAGTTTAATTCTGTAAGTTGAATGTACACCTTGACAACCATTCTGCTAGAGAGCTCTGTTTTTGTTTTAGAGTGAGATATTTCTCATTACATCTTATACTCCAATTCACTCTGGAATATCCAAACGCAGCTTTTAAAAGAAACGTGTTTCCAACTCCCTGAATGTAAACATAAACGCAACTTAATAGGGTGAACAAACACACAGCAGAGCAGTTTGAAATATGTGTTTCTTCTGTGTTTGAGATGCAGTCTTACTGCTAATTCTTATACTCCCGTATAGGGCTGGAAATATCCACTTCTGGGTTCTCCAAAGAAAGTGTTTCTGAACTGCTACATAGACACATCAGTTTTGCTCTCTAAGTTGAATATACACCTTGACAACCATTCTGCTACAGAGTTCCGTTTTTGTTTTAGAGCCAGATATTTCTCATTACAGCTTATACTCCCATTCACTCTGGAAAATCCAAACGCAGCTTTTAGAAGAAATGTGTTTCCAACTTGTTGAATCTAAACATAGATGCAACATCTTAGATGAAGCAACACACAGCAGAGCAATTTGAAAAATTCGTTTCTCCTGTGTTTTAGACGCAGTCTTACTGCTAATTCTTATATGCCTGCATATAGCTGAAAATATCCGTTTCTGGATTCTCCAAAAAAACTTTTTCTGAACTGCTACACACACACATCAGTTTTACTCTGTAAGTTGAATGTACACCTTGACAACCATTCTCATAGAGAGATCTTTTGTTATTTTAGAGCCAGATATTTATCATTACAGCTTAGAGTCCCATTCACTCTGGATTATCCGAACGAAGCTTTTAGAAGAAACGTTTTTCCAACTCGCTGAATCTAAAGATAGATGCAACTTCCTAAGATGAATCAACACACAGCAGAGCAGTTTGAAATATTTGTTTCTTCTGTGTTTTAGATGCAGTCATACCACTAATTCTTATATGCCTGTATGTGGCTGGAAATATCCGTTTCTGGATTCTCCAAAGAAAGTGTTTCTGAACTGCCAGAGAAACACATCAGTTTAACTCTGTAAGTATAATGCATACCTTGATAACCATTCTCCTAGGAAGCTCCGTTTCTGTTTTAGAGCCAGATACTTCTCATTAATAGATACACTCCCTTTCACACGGGAATATCCAAACTCAGCTTTTAGAACAAAAGTGTTTCCAAGTCGCTGAATGTAAACATAGACGCAACTTTCTAAGGTGGAAAAACACACAGCAGAGCAGTTTGAAATATGTGTTTCTTCTGTGTTTTAGACAAATTCTTACTGCTAATTCTTATATGCCTGTGTATGGCTGGAAATATCCATTTCTGGATTCTCCAAAGAAAGTGTTTCTGAACTGGTACATACACACATCAATTTCTCTGTAAGTTGAATGTACACCTTGACAACCATTCTGCTAGAGAGCTCCGATTTTGTTTTAGAGCCGGATATTTCTCATTAGAACTCATACTCCTATTCACTCTGGAATATCCAAACGCAGCTTTAACAGAAACGTGTTTCCAACTCGCTTTATCTAAACATAGGTGCAACTTCCTAAGATGAACCAACACACAGCAGAGCAGTTTGAAATATTCGTTTCTCCTGTGTTTTAGAAGTAGCCTTACTTCTAAGTCTTATGTGCCTGTATATGGCTGGAAATATCCATTTCTGGATTCTCCGAAGAAAGGGTTTCTGAACTGCTAGCGACACACATCAGTTTACCTCTGTGAGTTGAATGTACACCTTGACAACCATTCTGCTGCATAGCTCCGTTTTTGTTTTAGAGCCAGATATTTCTCATTACACCATATACTCCCATTCATTCTGGAATATCCCAACGCGTCTTTTAGAAGAAACGTGTTTCCAACTCGCTGAATGTAAACATAGACGCAACTTCCTAAGCTGAACAAGCACACAGCAGAGCAGTTTGAAATATGTGTTTCCTCTGTGTTTTAGACGCAGTCCTACTGTTAATTATTATATGACTGTATATGGCTGTAAAAATACATTTCTGGATTCTCCAAAGAAAATGTTTCTGAACTGCTAGAGACACACATCAGTTTTACTCTGTAGGTTGAATGTACACCTTGACAACCATTGTGCTAGAGAGCTCCGTTTTTGTTTTACAGCCATATTTTTCTCATTACACCACATATTCCCTTTCACTCTGCAATATCCAAACGCAGCTTTTAGAAGAAACGTGTTTCCAACTCGCTGAATGTAACCATAAACGCAACTTCCTAAGGTGAACAAACACACAGCAGAGCAGTTTGAAATATATGTTTCTTCAGTGAATTCGATGCAGTCTTATTGCTAATTCTTCTATGACTGTATAGGGCTGGAAATGTCCATTTCTGCATCCTTCAAAGAAAGTGTTTCTGAACTGCTACATAGACACACCAGTTTTACTCTATAAGGTGAATGAACACCTTGACAAACATCCTGCTAGATAGCTCCGTTTTTGTTTCAGAGCCAGATATTTCTCATTACACCATATGATCCCATTTACTCTGGAATATCCCAACACAGCTTTTAGAAGAAACGTGTTTCCAACTCGCTTAATGTAAACATAGACGCAAATTCCTAAGGTGAACAAACACACAGCAGAGCAGTTTGAAATACGTGTTTCCTCTGTAATTTACACACAGTCTTACTGCTAATTCTTATATGCGTGTATGTGGCTGGAAATATCCATTTCTGGTTTTTCCAAAGATAGTGTTTCTGAACTGCTACATACACACATCAATTTTACTCTGTAAGTTGAATGTACAAATTGAGAACCATTCTTCTAGAGAGCCCTGTTTTTGTTTTAGAGCCAGATATTTCTCATTACAGCTTATACTCCCATTTACTCTGGAATATCCAAGCGCAGCTTTTAGAAGAAACCTGTTTCCAACTCGCTGAATCAAACATAGATGCAACTTCTTAAAGTGAACCAACACAGCAGAGCAGTTAGAAGTATTCTTTTCTCCTGTGTTTTAGACGCTATCTTACAGCTAATTCTTATATGACTGTTAATGGCTGGAAATATCCGTTTCTGGATTCTCCAAAGAAAGGGTTTCTGAACTGCTAGAGACACACATCAGTTTAACTCTGTAAGTTGAATGTACACCTTGACAATCATTCTGCTGGATAACTCCGTTTTTGTTTTTGAGCCAGATATTTCTCATTACACCATATACTCCCATCCACTCTGGAATATCCAAATGCAGCTTTTAGAGGAAACGTGTTTCCAATTCGCTGAATCTAAACATAGATGCCACTTCGTAAGGTGAATCAACACACAGCAGAGCACTTTGGAAAATTCGTTTCTCCTGTGTTTTAGATGCAGTCTTACTGCTAATTCTTATATGCCTGTATATGGCTGGAAATATCCGGTTCTTGATTCTCCAAAGACTGGGTTTTGAACTGCTAGAGACACTCATCATTTTAACTCTTTAATTTGAATGTACATCTTGAGAACCATTCTACTAGATAGCACCATTTTTGTTTTACAGCCTGATATTTCTCATTACACCGTATACTCCTATTCACTCTGGAATATCCAAACGCAGCTTTTAGAAGAAATGTGTTTCCAACTCGCTGAATGTAAACATAGGCGCAACTTCCTAACGTTAGTAATCACACAGCAAAGCATTTTGAAATATGTGTTTCTTCTCTGTTTTAGACTCAGTCTTATGTGCCTCTATATGGCTGGGAATATCCATTTCTCGATTCTCCAAAGAAAGTCTTTCTGAACTGCTACATGCACACAGCAGATTTACTCTGTAAGTTGAAAGTACACCTAGACAACCATTCTAGAGAGCTGCGTTTTTTTTTTTTTTTGCTTTAGAGCCAGGTATTTCTCATTAGAGCTTACACTCCCATTCACTCTGGAATATCCAAACGCAGCTTTTAAAAGAAACGTGTTTCCAACTCGCTGAATCTAAGCTTAGATGCAACTTCCTAAGATGAACCAACACAAAGCAGGGCAGTTTGAAATATTCGTTTCTCCTGTGTTTTAGATGCAGTCTTACTGCTAATTCTTGTATGCCTGTATATGGCTGGAATTATCTGTTTCTGGATTCTCCAAAAAAAAAGGGTTTCTGACCTGCTAGAGACACACATCAGTTTAACTCTCTAAGTTGAATGTACACCTTGACAACCATTCTGCTAGATAGCTCCGTTTTTGTTTTGGAGCCAGATATTTCTCATTACTCCCTATACTCCCATTCAGTCAGAATATCCAAACGCAGCTTTTAGAAGAAACGTGTTTCCAACTCGCTGAATGTAACATAGACGCAACTTCCTAAGGTGAACAAACACACAGCAGAGCAGCTTGAAATATGTGTTTCTTCTGTGTTTTAGACATAGTCTTACTACAAATTCTTATATGACTGTATATGGCTGAAAATATCCATTTATAGATTTTCCAAAGAAAGTGTTTCTGAACTGCTACATACACCCATCACTTTCACATGTTAAGTAGAATGCACACCTTGACAACCATTCTGATAGAGAGCTCCGTTTTTGTTTTAGAGCCAGATATTTCTCATTACAGCTTATAGTCCCATTCACTCTGGAATAACCAAACGCAGCTTTTAGAAGAAACGTGTTTCCAAACTCGCTGAATCTAAACATAGATGCAACTTCCTAAGATGAACCAACACACAGCAGAGCAGTTTGAAATATTCGTTTCTCCTGTGTTTTAGAGGCAGTCTTACTGCTAATTCTTATATGCCGGTATATGGCTGTAAATATCCGTGTCTGGATTCTCCAAAGAAAGGGTTTCTAAACTGCTAGAGACACACATCAGTTTAACTCTGTAAGTTCAATGTACACCTTGACAACCATTCAGCTACAGAGCTCCGTTTTTGCTTTAGAGCCAGATATTTCTCATTACACAATATACTCCCATTCAGTCTGGAATATCCAAACACAGCTTTTAGAAGAAACGTGTTTCCAACTCGCTGAATGTAAACATAGACGCAACTTCCTAAGATGAACAAACACACAGCAGAGCAGTTTGACATATGTGTTTCTTTTGTGTTTTAGACGGAGTCTTACTGCTAATTCTTACATGCTTGTACAAGGCTGGAAATACCCATTTCTGGATTCCCCAAAGAAAGTGATTCTGAACTGCTACATACACACATCAGTTTTATTTTGTACGTTGAATGTACACCTTGACAACCATTCTTCTACAGAGCTCCATTTTGTATTAACCAGATATTCCTCATTACAGCTTATAGTCTCATTCACTCTAGGATATCCAAATGCAGCTTTTAGAAGAAACGTGTTTCCATCTCGCTGAACCTAAACATAGATGCAACTTCCTAAGGTGAACCAAAACACAGCACAGCAGTTTGAAATATTCGTTTCTCCTGTGTTTTAGACACAGTCTTCCTGCTAATTCTTGTATGTCTGTATGAAGCATATAAACAGAACCAAAGAAGAAAACCACATGATTATCTCATTTCAGAGAAGGCCTTTGATAAAATTCAACAGCCCTTTATGCTAAAAACCCTCAATAAGATAGGTATTGATGGAACGTATCTCAAAACAATAAAAGCAATGTATGGCAAACCAACAGCCAATATCATACTGAATGGGCAAAAACTGGAAGCATTCCCCTTGAAATGTGACACAAGACAAGGATGCCCTCTCTCACCACTGCTATTCAATATAGTATTAGAAGTTCTGGCCAGAGCAATCAGGCAAGAAAAAGAAATAAAGGGCATTCAAATAGTAAAGGAGGAAGTCAAATTGTCTCTATTTGCAGACGACATGATTGTATATCTAGAAGACCCCATCGTCTCAGCCCCAAACCTCCTGAAACTGATAAGCAGGTTGAGCTAAGTCTCAGGATACAAAATCAATGTGCAAAAATCACATGCATTGCTATACACCAATAACAGACTTAAAGAGAGCCAAATCAAGAACAAACTTCCATTCACAATTGCCACAAAGAGAATAAAATACCTAGGAATGCAACTAACAAGGAACGTAAAGGACCTCTCCAAGGAGAACAACAAGCTCAACGAAATAAGAGAGGACACAAACAGATGGAGAAACATTTCATGTTCATAGTTAGGAAGAACCAATATCGTGAAAATGGCCATACTGCCCAAAGTAATTTACAGATTCAATGCTATCCCCATGAAGCTACCAATGACCTTCTT
>NW_016108232.1:142142-146950 GCF_001604975.1 Cebus imitator | reverse complement strand
ATGGCGATCATTAAAAAATCTGGAGACAACAGATGCTGGAGAGGATGTGGAGAAATAGGAACACTTTTACACTGTTGGTGGGAGTGTAAATTAGTTCAACCATTGTGGCAGACAGTGTGGCGATTCCTCAAGGACCTAGAAATAGAAATTCCATTTGACCCAACTGTCCCATTACTGGGTATATATCCAAAGGATTATAAATCGTCCTACCATAAGGACAGGTGCACACGAATGTTCATTGCAGCACTGGTTACAGTAGCAAAGGCCTGGAATCAACCCAAATGCCCATCGATGATAGACTGGACAGGGAAAATGTGGCACATATACACCATGGAATATTATGCAGCCATCTAAAATGATGAGTTTGGGTCCTTTGTAGGGACATGGATGAACCTGGTAACCATCATTGTCAGCAAACTGACAGAAGAGCAGAAGATCAAACACCACATGTTCTCAATGATGGGCGGGTGTTGAAAAATGAGAACACAGGGACACAGGGAGGGGAGCACTACACACTGGGTCAGTTGGGGGGAATAGGGGAGGCACGTTAGGGGATGGGGAGCTCGGGACAGATAGCAAGGGGAGAGATGCCAGGTGTAAGTTATGGGGAGGAAGGCAGCAAATCGCACTGCCACATGTGTACCTATGCAACAATCTTGCATGCTCTTCACATTTACCCCAAAACCTAAAATGCACTAAAATAAATAAATGGGGAAAAAAAATAAAAACAGACAATCCAGGCATATAAGAAATAGCAGTAAGACTACGTAAAAAACAAAGAAACGTATCCCTGCTCTGCTGTGCTTTTGTTTAACTAACGGATTGCATCTATGTTTAGATTCTGGGAGTTAGAAACTCGTTCCTTTTAGGAACTGGTTTTGACATTCCCGAGTGAATGGAATATATGCCAATATGAGAAACATCTGGTTCTAAAATGGAAACAGAGCTGTCTAACAGGATGGTTGTCAATGTGTGTATTCCATTTACAGAGTTAAACTGAGGTGTGTATGCAGCAGTTTACAAACACTTTCTGTGGAGAATTTAAAAACATACGTTTCCAGCAAATCCCATCATATAAGAAATAGCGGTAAGACTGTATCTGAAAAATAGAAGAATCGTATCTTTCAAACTGCTCTGCTGTGTGTTATTTCAACTAAGGGAGTTGCATCTATGTTTATATTCAGCGAGTTAGAAACAGGTTTCTTCTAGGAGCTGCGTTTGCACATTCCCGAGCGAATGAGATTATATGCTGTAACGAGAAACATCTGGTTCTAAAATGGAAACGGAGCTAACAGAATGGTTGTTAGTGTGTGCATTCAAGTTACAGAGCTACATTGATGTTTGTATGCAGCAGTTTAGAAACGCTTTATGTGGATAATCTAAAAGCACACATTTCCAGGAGAATCCCTGAATGTAAGAAATAGCTGTAAGACAGCGTTTAAAACACAGGAGAAACGTTTCTTTCACACTGCTCTGGTATTAGTTGGTTCAACTAAGGTAGTTGTATCTATGTTTAGATTCAGCGAGTTAGAAACACGTTTCTTTTAGGAGCCGCATTTGGAGATTCCCAAGTGAGTGGGAGTATATGTTGTCATGAGAAACACCTGGTTCTAAAACGAAAATGGAGCTATCTAACAGAACGGTTGTCAATGTGTGCATTCAAATTACAGAGTAAAACTGATGTGTGTATGCAGCAGCTTAGAAACCCTTTCTGTGGAGTATCTAAAAACAGACATTTCCAGCAGAATCCCAGCATATAAGAAATAGCAGTAAGACAGCGTCTAAAACACAGAAGAAACGTATGTTTCAAACTGCTCTGTTGTGTGGCCGTTCAACTAAGGGAGTTGCATCTATGTTCAGATTCAGCGAGTTAGAACGACGTTTTTTCTAGTAGGTGCATTTGGACATTCCCGAGTAAATGGGAGTATATGCTGTAATGGGACTCATCTCATTCTAAAACGAAAACAGAGCTATTTAACAGAATGGTTATCAATTTGTGCACTCAGCTGACGTAGTTAAATTGATTTGTGTATCTGGCAGCTTAGAAACCCATTCTGTGGAGAATCTAAAGACAGACATTTCCCATAGAATCACAAAATATAAGAAATAGCAGAAAGACTACGTCTAAAACATAGAAGAAACATATCTTTCAAACAGCTCTGCTGTTTCTTCGTTCAACTAAGGGAGTTGCATCTATGTTTAGATTCAGCAAGTTAGAAACAGGTTTCTTTTAGGAGCCACATTTGGACATTCCCGAGTGAATGGGAGTGTATGTTATAATGAGAAACATCTGGTTCTAAAACAAAAAAGGAGCTATCTAACAGAGTGGGTGTCAATGTGTGCATTCAAGTTACACAGTAAAACTGATGTGTGTATGCAGCAATTCAGAAATGCTTTGTTTGGAGAATCTAAAAACAGACATTTCCAGCAAAATCCTGGTATATAAGACTGCATCTGAAACACAGAAGAAACGTATCTTACAAACTGCTCTTCTTTGTGTTAGTTCAACTAAGGGACATCATGTATGTTTAGATTCAGGGAGTTAGAAACCCGTTTCTTCTAGCAAGTGTGTTTGGAGATTCTGAGTGAATTAGTGTATATGCTTTAACAAGAAACAACTGGTTCTAAAATGAAAACGGAGCTATCAGAATGCTTGTCAGTGTGTGCATTCCACTTACAGAGTTAAACTGATGTGTGTATGCAGCAGTTTAGAAACCCTTTCTGTGGAGAATTTAAAAACAGTCATTTCCAGCAGAATTCCTGCAAATAAGAAATAGCTGTAAGACTGTGTTAAACACAGAAGAAACGTGTCTTTCAAACTGTTCTGCTCTTTGTTCATTCAACTAAGTGGGTTGCATCTATGTTTAGATTTAGCGAGTTAGAAACAGGTTTCTTTTATGGGCCACATTTGGACATTCCTGAGTGAATGGGAGTATATGTTGTATTGAGAAATATCTGGCTCTAAAACAAAAACCAAGCTATTTAACAGAATGGGTGTCAATGTGTGCCTTCAACTTACAGAGTAAAACTGATGTGTGTATGCAGCAGCTTAGAAACCCTTTCTTTGGAAAATCTAAAAACAGACATTTCCAGCAGAATCCCGGAATGTAAGAAATAGCAATAAGACTGCATATAAAACATAGAAGAAACGTATCTTTCAAACTGCTTTGCTATGTGTTTGCTCAACTAACAGAGTTGCATCTATAATTAGATTCAGTGAGTTACAAACACGTTTCTTCTAGGATCTGCGTTTGGACATTCCCAAGTGAATGGGAGTATATGCTGTAATGAGAAATCTCTGGGTCTAAAACGAAAACGGAGCTATCTAACAGAATAGTTCTCAATGTGTGCATTCAACGTACATAGTTAAACTGATGTTTGTATGCAGCAGCTTAGAAACCCTTTCTGTGGAGAATCTAAAAACAGTCATTTCCAGCAGCATCCCAGCATATAAGAAATAGCAGTAAGACTGTGTCTAAAACACAGAAGAAACTTATCTTTCACACTGCTTGGAGTGTGTTCGTTCAACTAAGGGAGTTGCATCAATATTTAGATTCAGAGAGGTAGAAACACGTTTCTTTCTGGAGCCGCATTTGGACATTCTTAAGTGAATGGGAGTATATGCCGACATGAGAAACATCTGGTTCTAAAACGAAAACGGAGCTGTCTAACAGAATTGTTGTCAAAGTTTGCATTCTGGTTTCAGAGTTAAACTGAGTTGTGTATGCAGCAGTTTAGAAACACTTTCTGTGGAGAATATAAAAACATGCATTTCATAAAATCCAGGCATATAAGAAATATCAGTAAGACAGCACCTGAAACAGAGAAAAAATGTATCTTTCAATCTTCTCTGCTGTGTGTTCGTTCACCTTAGGAAGTTGCATTTATGTTTATATTCAGCAAGTTAGAAACAGGTTTATTCTAGGAGCTGCATTTGGACATTGTCGAGTGAATGGGAGTATATGCTGTAATGAGAAACATCTGGTTCTAAAACAAAAACAGACCTATCTAACAGAATGGTTGTCAATGTGTACATTCAACTTACAGAGTAAAACTAATGTGTGTATGCAGCAGCTTAGAAACCCTTTCTCTGGAGAATCTAAAAACAGTCATTTTCAGCAGAATCCCAACATATAAGAAATAGCAGTAAGACTGCCTCTAAAACAAAGAATAAACGTATCTTTCAAACTCCTCTGAAGTGCGTTTGTTCAAATTAGGGAGTTGCATCTATGTTTAGATTCCACGAGTTTGAAATACATTTCTTCTAGGAGCTGCGTATGGACATTCCCAAGTGAATGGGAGTATATGCTGTATTGAGAAACACCTGGTCCTAAAACGAAAAGGGAGCTAACAGAATGGTTGTCAATGTGTGCATTCAAGTTATAGAGTTAAACTGAGGCATGTATGCAGCCGTTTATAAACACTTTCTGTGGAGAATCTAAAAACATGCATTTTCAGTAAAATCCCGGCATATAAGAAATAGCAGTAAGACTGCATCTAAAAAACAGGAGAAACGTATCTTTCAAACTGCTCTGCTGTGCGTTCATTCAACTAAGGGAGTTCTATCTATATTTATATTCAGCAAGTTAGAAACAGTTTTCTTCTAGGAGCTGAGTTTGGATATTCCCAAGTGAATGCGAGTATATGTTGTAACGAGAAACATCTGGTTCTATATTGAAAGCAGATCAACATAACAGAATGGTTGTCAATGTTGGCATTCAATTTACAGAGTAAAACTGATGTGTGTATGCAGCAGCTCAGGATTCCTTTTTGTGGAGAATATAAAAACAGACATTCCCAGCAGAATC
>NW_016108232.1:137504-141022 GCF_001604975.1 Cebus imitator | reverse complement strand
TAGCAGTCAAACTGCGTCTAAAACACAGAAGAAATGTATCTGTCAAACTGCTCTGCTCTGTGTTTGTTAAAATAAGGGATGTGCATCTACGTTTATTGTGAGAGAATTAGAAGCACGTTTCCTCTAGGAGCTACTTTTGGACATTCCCGAGTGAATGGGAGTATATTGTGTAATGAGAAACATCTGGTCCTAAAACGAAAACTGAGCTCTCTAACTGAATTATTGTCAATGTGTGCACTCAACTTACAGAGTTAAACTGATGTGTGCATGCAACAGTTTAGAAGCCATTTCTGCGGAGAATCTAAAAACAGACATTTCCAGCAGAATCACGGCATATAAGAAATAGCAGTAAGACTGCTTCTAATACATAGAAGAAATGCGTCTTTCAAGCTGCTCTGCTGTGTGTTCGTTCGACTAAGGGAGTTGCATCTGTGTTTAGATTCAGCGAGTTAGGGAAGAGCAGATCCAAGATCACCGTTTATGAACAGCTGAGGATTGCACCTCCCAGTGAAAGTGCATAGGGTGAGTGGACACCGCATTTACATAGGATTTTTATTTTCCACAGACCAGGAGATTCCCATGCGGAGGAGCCCCATGGGTGGCCACCATGACTGTTTTGGGCGGCATGTCCATTTTGGTGCCAACATCTGTTTTGGCCCACACGGCTGTTTTGTCTCGCGCTGGTACGGCAGTTCTCCATAAAATATACACTGGTCTGGGTGCCCTTTTAGTTGGTGATTGGAGCCCTGGGAAGGAGCAGTCGCCCATTCATCTGACTAAAAAGCGGTCTGGAACAGGTAGAGATTCCCAGGCATAAAAAAAAAAAAAAAGCCCCACAAATATCAGCACTACTGTTTAGACCAGCACAGTGAGTCACCACACGGTAAATCACACAGATCCCAGCACCTTTTCAACACGCGACCGGAACACCTGGGAGAGAGTTGACCATTCAACTGAAAAACAGAAGGCTCTGAGGCAGGGAGCCAGGTCATCAGGCTCGGCTGGTCCCACCCCCACAAAAGAACAGCAATCAGAAGCTCTTTGGATTGAGATATTCACAGCAAGCACAGCTGAACCCGGGACAGTCCAGTTCTGTGGGGGAGAGGTGTCCACCACTGCAATGAGAAACATCTGGTTCTAAAACAAAAACAGAGCTATCTAACAGAATTGTTGTCAATGTGTGCATTCAACTTACAGAGTTAAATCTATGTGTGTATGCAGCACTTTAGAAACCCTTTCTGTGGAGAATCTAAAAACAGGCATTTAAAGCAGAATCCTAACATATAAGAAATAGTAGTAAGACTGTGTCTAAAACATGGAAGAAACGTATCTTTCAAATTGCTCTGCTGTGTGTTTGTTCAACTAAAGAAGTTGCACCTATGTTTGGATACAGCGAGTTAGAAACACGTTTTTCTAGGAGCTAGGTTTGGATATCCCCGAGTGAATGGGAATATATGCTGTAATGAGAAATATCTGGTTCTAAAACGAAAATGGACCTATCTAACAGAATAGTTGTTAATTAGTGCATTCAACCTACAGAGTTAAACTGCTGTGTGTGCAGCAGTTTAGAAACCCTTTCTGTGGAGAATCTAAAAAAGACATTTACAGCAGAATAGCAGCATATAAGAAATAGCAGCAAGACTGCCTCTAAAACAAGAAGAAACGTATCTTTCAAACTGCTCATTTGTGTGTTTGTTCAACTAAGGGTGTTGCATCTATGCTTAGATTCAGCGAATTAGAAACACTTTTCTTCTAGGATGTGCATTTGGACATTCCCAAGTGAATCGGCGTATAGGCTGTAAAGAAAATAATCTGGTTCTGAAACGAAAATAAAACTATCGAACAGAATGGTTATCAATGTGTGCATTCAACTTACAGAGTTAAACTAATGGGTGTATGCAGCAGCTTAGAAATGCTTTCTGTGGAGAATCTAAAAACAGATATTTAAAGCAGAAGCCTGGCATATAAGAAATAGCAGTAAAACTGAATCTAAAGCACTGAAGAAAGGTCTCTTTCAATCTGCTGTGCTGTGTGTTTGTTCAACTAAAGGAGTTGCATTTCTGTTTAGATTAAGCAAGTTAGAAACACGTTTCTTCTAAAAGCTGCGTTTGGATATTCCTGAGTTAATGGGAGCATAGGCTGTAATGAGAAATATCTGGCTCTAAAACGAAAATGGAACTACCTAACAGAATGGTTGCCAATGTGTGCATTCAACTTACAGATTTAAACTGATGTGTGCATGCAGCAGTTCAGAAACCCTTTCTGTGGAGAATCTAAAAATAGACATTTCCAGCCAAAACCAGGCATATAAGAAAAAGCAGTAAGACTGTCTAAAACACAGAAGACGTGTCTTTCAAACTGCTCTGCTGTGTGTTTTTTCACCTTAGGGAGTTGCATCTGTGTTTATTTTCAGCGAAATAGAAATATGTTTCTTCTAAGAGCTGCGTTTGGAAATTCAAGAGTGAATGGGAGTATATGGGGTAATGAGAAATATGTGGCTCTAAAATGAAAACGGAGCTATCTAACAGAATGGTTGTCAATGTGTGCATTCAAGTTACAGAATTAAACTGATATGTGTATGTAGCAGTTCAGATACCCTTTATGTGGAAAATTTAAAAACAGACATTTCAGTCAAATCCAGGCATATAAGAAATAGCAGTAAGACTGCGTCTAAAAGAGAAGAAACATATATTTCAAATTGCCCTGCTGTGTGTTCATTCACCTTAGGAAGTTGCATCTATGTTTAGATTAAGAGAGTTAGAAACACGTTTCTTCTAGGAGCTGCATTTCGACATTCAAGAGTGAATGGGAGTATATGCAGTAATGAGAAATATATGGCTTTAAAAAGAAAATGGAGCCATCTAACACAATAGTTGTTAATGTGTGCATTCAACTTACATAGTTAAACTGATGTGTTTATGCAGCAGTTCAGAAACCCATTCTGTGGAGAATCTAAAAACAGACATTCCCAGCCAAATCCAGGCATATAAGAAGTAGCAGTAAGACTCTGTCTAAAACACAGAATAAACTTATCTTTCGAACTGCTCTGCTGTGTGTTTTTCCACCTTAGGGAGTTGCATCTGTGTTTATTTTCAGCGAAATAGAAACACCTTTCTTCTAGGAGCAGCGTTTGGATATTCCAGAGTGAATACGAGTGTATGCTGTAATGAGAAATATCTGGCTCTATACGAAAACGGAGCTATCTAACAGAATGTTTGTCAATGTGTACATTCACCTTACAGATTTAAACTGATGTGTGTATGCAGCACTTCAGAAACCGTTTCTGTGTAGAATTTAAAAGAGGCATTTCCAGCCAAATCCAGGCATATAAGAAATAGCAGTAAGACTGCATATAAAACACAGAAGAAATGAATATTTCAAACTGCTCTGCTGTGTGTTCGTTCACCATACGGAGTTGCATCTATGTTTATTTTCAGCGAGTTAGAAACACGTTTCTTCTAACAGCTGCGTTTGAAAATTCGAGAGTGAATAGGAGTATATGGGGTCGTAAGAAATAT
>NW_016108232.1:117484-131105 GCF_001604975.1 Cebus imitator | reverse complement strand
CATGTTCTCACTCATAGGCGGGTGTTGAACAATGAGAACACATGGACACAGGGAGGGAAGCACTACACACTGGGGTGAGTTGGGGGGATATAGGGGAGGGACGGTGGCGGGGGGCAGCTGGGGAGAGATAGCAAGGGGAGAAATTCCAGATGTAGGTGATGGGGAGGAAGGCAGCAAATCACACTGCCACGTGTGTACCTATGCAACAATTTTTCATGTTCTTCACATGTACCCCAAAACCTAAAATGCAATAAAATAAATAAATGGGAAGAAAATAAAATATATTTCCATCAGAATCCTGGAATATAAGAAACAGCAGCAAGACTGTCAAAAACATAGAAGAACCTAATTTTTCAAACTGCTCTGCTGTGAATTTTTTCAACAAAAGTAGTTACATCTATGTTTAGATTCAGAGAATTTGAAATACCTTTGTTTTAGGAACTGCATTTGGACATTCCCGAGTGAATAGAAGTATATGCTATAATGAGAAACATTCAGTTGTATAATGAAAACGGAGCTACCCAACAGAATGGTTGTCAACGTGTGTATTCAACTTACAGATTTAAACTGATGTGTGCATGCAGGAGCTTAGAATCTCTTTCTGTGGAAAATCCAAAAACACACTTTTAAAAGAGAATCCTGGCATATAAGAAATAACAGTAAGACTGCGTATAAAACACAGAAGAAATGTATCTTTGAAACTGCTCTGCTGTGTGTTTGTTCAACTAAATGTTGTTGCATCTATATTTAGATTCAGCGAGTTAGAAACACCTTTCTTCTAGGAGCTGCGTTTGGACATTCCCGAGTGAATGGGAATATAGGCCGTAATGAGAAACATCTGGTTCTAAAATGAAAACAGAGCTATCTAGCAGAATGGTTGTCAATGTGTGCATTCAACTTACAGAGGTAACTTTTCTGTGGAGAATATAAAAACAGATATTGCCAGCAGAATCCCAGTATATAAGAAATAGCAGTAACACTGTGTATAAAACGCAAAGGAAACGTATCTTTCAACTTCTCTGCTGTGTGTGCGTTAACTAAGTGAATTGCATCTATATTTCGATTCAGTGAATTAGAAATAAGTTTCTTCTAGGAGATTCGTTTGGACATTCCCTAGTGAATGAGAGTGTATGCTGTAATGAGAAACATCTGGTTCTAAAACGAAGACGAAGCTGTCTAACATAATGATTGTCAATGAGTGCATTCGACATACAGAGTTAAACTGAAGCGTGTATGCAGCAGCTTAGAAACCCTTTCTGTGGAGAATCTAAAAACGGACTTTACCAGCAGAATACTGGCATATAATGAAATCGCTTCAAGACTGCTTTTATAACACAGAAGAAATGTATCTTTCAAAGTGTTCTGCTGTGTGTTGTTCAACTAAGGGAGATCCATCTATGTTTAGATTCCATGACTTAGAAACACCTTCTTTCTAGGAACCACGTTTGGAAGTTCCCGAGTGAATGGGAGTATATCCTGTAATGAGAAACATCTGTTTCTAAATGAAAATGGAGCTACATAACAGAATGGTGGTCAATGTGTGCATTCACCTTACAGAGTTAAACTGATATGTGTATACAGCAGCTTAGAAACCCTTCCTGTGAAGAATCTAAAAACAGATATTTCCAGCAGAATCCAGGCATATAAGAAATAGCAGTAAGACTACGTCTAAAACGCAGAAGAAACGTATCTTTCAAACTGATCTGTTGTGTGTTTGTTCAACTAAGGGAGTGGCATCTATATTTAGAATCAGCGAGTTAGAAGCACGTTTCTTCTAGGAGCTGTGTTTGGACATTCCCAAGTGAATGGGAGTATAACCTGTAATGAGAATCATCTGGTTCTGAAATGAAAACAAAGCTATCTAACATAATGGTTGTCAATGTGTCCATTCAACTTACAGAGTTAAACTAATGTGTGTATGCAGCAGCTTAGAAATGCTTTGTGTGGCGAATCTTAAAAAAAAAATTCCATGAGAATTCTGGCATATAAGAAATAGCAGTATGACTGCGTCTGAAACACAGAAGAAACGTATCTTTCAAACTGCTCTGCTATGTGTTCATTCAACTAAGAAAGGTGAAACTAAGTTTAGGTTCAGCAAGTTAGAAACATGTTTCTTCTAGAAGCAGAGTTTCGACATTTCAAATTGAATGAGAATATGTGCTGTAACGAGAAACATCTGGTTCTAAAACAAAAAAAAAAAAAAACAAAGCTATCTAACAATATTGCTGGCAATGTGTGAATTCAACTTACAACTTAAACTGAAGTGTGTATGCAGCAGTTAGAAACGCTTTCTGTGGAGAATCTAAAAACAGGTATTTAAAGCAGAATCCTGGCATATAAGAAATACCAGTAAAACTGAATCTAAAACACAGAAGAAACGTATCTTTCATACTGTTCTGCTGTGTGTTCGTTCAACTGAGGGAGTAGCATCTATGTTTAGATTGAGCGAGTAAAAACACGTCTCTTCTAGGAGCTACATTTGGACATTTCACAGTGAATAGGAGTACATGCTGTAATGAGAAATATCTGGCTCTAAAACAAAAATGGAGCTATCTAATGGAATGGTTGTCAATGTGTGCATTCAGCTTAAAGAGTTAAACTGATGTGTGTATTTAGCAGTTAAGAAAGCCTTTCTGTGGAGATTTTAAAAACAGAACTTTTCCATCCAAATCCATGCATATAAGAAATAGCAGTAAGACTGCATCTAAAACACAGAAAAAACATATCTTTCAAACTGTTATGCAGTGTGTTCGTTCAACTTAGGTAGTTGCATCTATATTTAGATTCAGTGAGAAAGAAACACGTTTCTTCTAGGAGCTGTGTTTGGGAATTCCAGAGTGAATGGGAGTATATGCGGTAATGAGAAATATCTGGCTCTAAAACGAAAACAAACCGATCTAACAGAATGGTTGACGATGTATTCATTCAACTTACAGACTTAAATTGATGTGTGTATGCAGCTGTTCAGAAACATTTTCTGAAACGAATCTAAAAACAGACATTTCCAATGAAATCCAGACATACAAGAAATAGTAAAAAGACTGCGTCTAAAACACATTAGAAACGTATCTTTCAAACTATTCTGCTGAGTGTTCCTTCACCTTATGGGGTTGCATCTAGGTTTAGATTCAGCGAGTTAGAAACACGTTTCTTCTGGGAGCTGCGTTTGGACATTCCAGAGTTAATGAGAGTATATGCCCCAATGAGAAATATCTGGCTCAAAAACAGAAACAGAGCTATCTAACAGAATGGTTTTCAATGTGTGCATTCAACTTACAGAGCTAAACTGACGTGTGTGTGCAGCAGTTCAGAAACCCTTTCTGTGGAGAATTTAAAAACAGGCATTTCCAGCCATATTCATGTATATAAGAAATACGAGTAAGACCGCGTCTAAAACACAGAAAAATGGATCTTGCAAACTGCTCTGCTTTGTGTTTGTTCGCCTTAGGGAGTTTCACCTATGTTTAGATTCAGCGAGTTAGAAACACGATTCTTCTAGGATCTGTGTTTGGACATTCCAGGGTGAATGGGAGTATATGCTGTGATGAGAAATATCAGGCTCTAAGACGAAAACGGATCTATCTAACAGAATGCTTGTCAGGGTGTATTCAACTTACAGATTTAAACTGATGTGCGCATGAAGCAGTTCAGGAACCCTTTCTGTAAAGAATCTACAAACAGACATTTCCAGCCAAATCCAGGCATATAAGAAATAGCAGTAAGATTGTGTCTAAAAGAAACGAATATTTCTAACTGTGCTGCTGTGTGTTCGTTCACCTTAGGGAGTTGCATCTATGTTAAGATTCAGCAGGTTAGAAACACGTTTCTTCTAGGAGCTGAGTTTATATATTCAGGAGTCAATGGGTTTATATGCGGTAATGAGAACTATCCGGTTCTAAACGGAAAGGGAGCTATCTAATAAAATGGATGTCAATGTGTGCATTCAACTTACAGAATTAGACTGATATGTGTATACAACAGTTCAGAAACACTTTCAGTAAGGAATCTAAAAACAAACATTTCCAGCGAAATCCAGGCATGAAAGAAATAGCAGTAAGACTGCATAAATAACGAAGAAGAAAGGTATCTTTCAAACTGCTCTGCTGTGTGTTCATTCTACTTAGGAAGTTGCATCTATGTTTAGATTCAGCGAGTTAGAAACACGTTTTTTCTGGGAGGAACAGTTGGACATTCCAGAGTGAATGGGAGTATATGCTGTAATGAGAAATATCTGGCTCTAAGATGAAAATGGAGGTAGCTAACAGACTGGTTGTCAATGTGTGCATTCAACTTACAGAGTTATACTGATATGTGTATGCAGCAGTTCACAACCTCTTTCTGTGGAGAATCTAAAAACAGACATTTCCAGCCAAATACAGGCATATAGGAAATAGCAGTAAGACTGTGCCTAAAACACAAAAGGAACATATATTTCAAACTCTCTACTGTGTGTTTCTTCACCTTAGCGAGTTGCACCTATATTTAGATTCAGCGAGTTAGAAACATGTTTCTTCTAGGAGCTACATGTGTACATTCCAGAGTGAATGGTAGTATATGCTGTAATGAGAAATATCTCGCTCTAAAACCAAAATGGAGCTATCTAATAGAATGGTTTTCAATATGTGCATTAAACTTACAGAGTTAAACTGATGTGTGTATGCAGCAGTTCAGAAACTCTTTCTCTGGAGAATCTAAAAACAGACATTTCCAGGCAAATCCAGGAATAGAAGAAATAGCAGTAAGAGTGTGTCTGAAACACAGAAGAAATGTAACTTTCAAACCACTCTGCTTTGTGTTCATTCACCTTAGGAAGTTTCATCTCTGTTTACATTCAGAGAGTTAGAAATATGTTTCTTCTAGGAATTGCGTTTGGATATTTCAGAGTGAATGGGAATATATGCCGTAATCAGAAACACCCAGGTGTACAATGAAAATGGAGCTATCTAACAGAATGGTTGTCAATATGTGCATTCAACTTACAGAATTAAACTGATGTGTGTATGCAGCCGTTGAGAAACACTTTCTGTGGAGAATGTAAAGAAAGACATTTCCAGCCAAATACAGGCATATAAGAAATAGCAGTAAGACTGCATCTAAAATACAGAAGAAACTTATCTTTCAAACTGTTCTGCTGTGTGTTCGTTCACCTTAGGGAGTTGCATCTATATTTAGATTCAGCAAGTTAGAAACACGTTTCACCTAGGAGCTGTGTTTGGACATTCCAGAGTTAATGGGAGTATATTCTGTGTTGAGAACTACCTGGCTGTAATAGGAAAATGGAGCTATCTAGCAGAATTCTTGGCTATGTGTGCATTCAACTTATAGAGTTAAATTGATGAGTGTATTCAGCAGTACAGAAACCCTCTCTGTGGAGAACCTAACACAGACATTTCCAGCCAAATCCAGGCATATAAGAAAAAGCAGTAAGGCTGCGTCTAAAACAAAGAAGAAACATATCTTTTGAACTGCTCTGCTGTGTGTTCGTTCACCTTAGGGTTTTGCATTTATGTTTAAATTCAGCGAGTTGGAAACACGTTTCTTCTAAGAGCTGTGTTTGGATATTCCAGAGTGAAAAGGAGTGTCCGCTGTAATGAGAAATATCTGGCTCTAAAACGAAAACGGAGGTATCTAACAGAATGACTACCAATGTGTGCATTCTACTTACAGAGTTAAACTCATGTGTGTATGCAGCAGTTTAGAAACCCTTTCTGTGGAGAATCTAAAAACAGATCTTTCAAGGCAAATCCAGACATATAAGATACAGCAGTAAGACTGCGTCTAAAATACAGAAGAAACGTTTTTTATCAAAATGCTCTGCTCTGCCTTTTTTGACCTTTGAGAGTTGCATCTATGTTTAGATTCAGTGAGTTAGAAACACGTTTCTTCTAGGAGCTGCGTTTGTTCATTCCAGAGTGAATGGTAGTATATGCTGTATTGAAAAATATCTCATTTTAAAACGAAAATGGAGCTACCAAACAGAATGGTTGTCTAAAACACAGAAGACACGTATCTTTCAAACTGCTCTGTTGTGTGTTCATTCACCTTAGGGAGTTGCATCTATGTTTACATTCAGCGGGTTAGAAACATGTTTCTTCTAGGAGCTGCGTTTGGACATTCCAGAGTGAAAGGGAGTATACACTGTAATGAGAAATATATGGCTCTAAAACGAAAATGGAGCTATCTAACAGAATGGCCATCAATGTGTGCATTCAACTTACAGAGTTAAACTCATGTGTGTATGCAGCAGTTTAGAAACTCTTTCTGTTTAGAAGTAAAAACACATTTCCAGCCAAATCCAGACATGCAAGAAATAGCAGTAAGACAGCGTCTAAAACACAGAAGAAACTTAGTTTTCAAAGTGCTCTGTTGTGCATTTGTTCACCTTAGGGAGTTGCATCTATGTTTAGATTCAGCGCATTAGAAACATGTTTCTTCTAGGAGCTGCATTTGGACATCCCAGAATAAATGGGAGTATATGCTGTAATGAGAAATTTCTTTCTGTATAATGAAAACGAAGGTATCTAACAGAATGGTTCTTGTATCCATATCCAGGAAGGCAGTTTAGGAACAGCTCAGGATTGCAGTTCCCAGTGAAAGCACAGAGGTGAGTGCACGCCACATTTCCAGATAGATTTTTATTGCCCACAGACCAGGAGATTCCCAGGCACACAAGCCCCATGGGTTGCCAGCTCTGCTCTTTTGGCTGGCGCAGTCATTTCAGTCCCCTTGGCTGTTGTGGCCCATGCAGCTGCTTTGCAGTGCCCCAGCACAGCAGTTCTCCATACAAAATGCACTGGCCTGGATGCCCATTTAGCTGGCAATTGGAGCTCTGGGAAGGTGCAGTTGCCCATTCATCTGACTAAAAAAGGGGTCTGAAACAGGGAGCCAAGCCAGGAGATTCCCAGGCAGAAACAAACAAACAAACAAACAAAAAGCCCCATGAATCTCAGCACCGCTGTTTGTGCCGGCACAGTGATTTGCCGCAGGGGGAATCACATAGACCCCATTGTCTTTTCAACAGGCGATGAAACCAGGGAGAGAGTCATTCAACTAAAAAACAAAAGGCTCTGAGGCAGGGAGCCAGGTGATCAGGCTCGGCTGGTTCCACCCCCACAAAAGAACAGCAATCAGAAACTCTTTGGATTGAGAGTTTCACAACAAGCACAGCTGAACCAGGGATGGATCAACTCAGTGGGGGAGAGGTGTCCGCTGTTGCCGAGGTGCCTTGCTTAGGCAGCCCACCGTTGCCAAGGCAATCTGCCATTACAGCCAGAGTCTGCCATTATAGAGGCAGGCCAACAATGCTGAGACAGATCTAACTACACCTATATAAACAGGACTGCAGGGAAGTTCACACGACAGCTTGGTGGAGCCCACAGCAGCTCAGCAAAGCCTCTGCAGGCAGATAGTGACTAGGTTGCCTCACTGCTGCACAGGGAAGACCTGGAGAAAAAAAAAGACAGCAGCACAATGGAAACTCATAAATAAAGCCCTAACTCCCTGGGACAGAGCACCTGGGGAAAAATAAAAGGTGTTTATGAGTTCTGCTGCAGAGGACCTAAACGTATCTGCCCAGCAGCCCTGAATGAAAAACAGAGCTCACAACTCAGCACTTGAGCTCAGTAAAGGACAAACTGTCTCCTCAAACATCTCCCTGACCCCCATATATCCGGAGTCACCTCATAAAGGAGAGATCAGACTGACATTTAGTAGGTATCCTTCTGGGACAAAGATAGCAGAAAAAGAAACTGGTAGCAACCGTTACTGTTCTGCAGCCACTGCAGGTGATCCCCAGGCAAGCAGGGCCTGGACTGGACTTCAGCAGCTCTACAGCAGAGGGGCCAGAGAGTTAGAAGGAAAACTAAGAAACAGAAATAACTTCATTATCAACTAATTGGATGTCCACTCAGAGACCCAATTTGAAAGTCAGCAACTACAAAGATGAAAGGTGGATAAATCGACAAAGATGGGAAGAAACCAGTGCAAAAATGATGAAAACACGTGAAACCAGAACACCTCTCCTCTTACAAGGGTTCACAACTCCTCACCAGCAAGGAAACAAGACTGGATGGAGAATGAGTGTGATGAAATGACAGAATCAGACTTCAGAAGGTGGGTAGTAAGAAACTTCTATGAGCTAAAAGAACATGATCTAACCCAATGCAAAGAAACTAAGAATGTTGAAAAAGATTTGACGAAATGCTAACGAGAATGGATAAATTAGAGAGGACTATAAGTGAATTGATGGAGCTGAAAAACACAACACGAGAACTTCGTGAAGCATGCACAAGTTTCAACAGCCGAATTGACCAAGCAGAAGAAAGAGGTCGAAGATCAACTCAATGAAATAAAATGAGAAGGCAAGATTAGAGAGAAAGGGGAAAAAGGAATGAACAGAGTCTCCAAGAAATGTGGGACTATGTGAAAAGACCTAATTTAAGTTTGATAGGTGTACCTGAATGTGATGAAGGGAATGAATCCAAGCTGGAAAATGCTCTTCAGGATACTATCCAGGAAAACTTCCCCAACCTAGCAAGTCAGGCCAATATTCAAGTCCAGGAAATAGAGAGAGCACCACAAAGATTTTAGTCAAGAAGAACACCCCAAGGCACATAATCGTCAGATTCACCACGGTTGAAATGAAGGAGAAAATACTAAGGGCAGCCAGAGAGAAAGGTCGGGTTACAAACAAAGAAAAGCCCATCAGACTCACAGCAGATCTCTCAGTAGAAACCATACAAGCCAGAAGAGAGTGGGGGCCAATATTCAACATCCTTAAAGAAAACAACTTTCAACCCAGAATTACATATCCAGCCAAACTAAACTTCATAAGTGAAGGAAAAATAAAATCCTTTGTGAACATGCAAGTACTCAGAGATTTCATCACCACAAGTCCTGCTTTACAAAAGCTCCTGAAAGAGGCACTACACATAGAAAGGAACAACTACTACCAGCCAGGCCAAAGATAAACCAAATGGTAAATAGCATCAACACAATGAAGAATCTTTATCAACTAATAGGCAAAACAGCCAGCTAGCATAAAAAATGGCAGCATCAAATTCAAACATAACAATATTAACTTTAAGTGTAAATGGAATAAATGGCCCAATCAAAAGACACAGATTGGCAAATTGGATAAAAAGACAAAACCCATCAGTGTGGTGTATCCAGAAAACCCATCTCACATGCAAGGATACACAAAGGTTCAAAGTAAAGTGATGGAGGAAGATTTACCAAGCAAATGGAGAGCAAAAAAAAGCAGGAGTTGAAATTCTCATCTCTGATAAAATAGACGTAAAGCAACAAAGATCAAAAGAGACAAAGAAAGACATTACATAATGGTAAAATGATCAAGGCAACAACAAAAGCTAACGTTCCTAAATATATACACACCCAATACAGGAGCACCCAGATACATAAGGCAAGTTCTTAATGACTTACAAAGAGACTTAGACTCCCACAAAATAATACTGGGAGACTTTAACACCCCATTGTCAATATTAGACAGATCAACCAGACAGAAAATTAACAAGAATATCCAGGACTTGAACTCAGACATGGAACAAGCAAACCTAATAGACATTTACAGAACTCTCCACCCCAAATCCACAGAATATACATTCTTCTCAGCACCACATCACACCCACTCTAAAATTGACTACATAATTGGAAGCAAATCACTCCTCAGCAGATGCAAAAGAATGGAAATCATAACACTCTCACACCACAGTGCAATCTAGTTAGAACTCAGAATTCAGAAACTAACTCAGAACCGCACAGCCTCATGGAAACTGAACAACTTGCACTTGAATGTTGACTGGATAAACAAAGAAATGAAGGCAGAAATAAAGACATCCTTCAAAACCAGCGAGAAGGAAAAAACAACATACCAGAATCTTTGGGACGCATTGAAAGCAGTCTCTAGAGAAAAATATATAGCAATGAGTGCGCACATGAGAAGAAAGGAGAGATCAAATATTGACACCCTATCATCAAAATTGAAAGAGCTAGAGGAGCAAGATCAAAATAGCTCAAAGCAGAACTGAAGGAGATAGGGACACAAAGACTCTTCAAAAAATCAATAAATCCAGGAGCTGATTTTTCGAAAAGATCAACAACATAGACAGATCACTAGCCACAATAATAAAAAAGAAAAGAGAGTATAACCAAATTGATGCAATAAAAAACGATAAAGGGGATATCACCACAGATTCCACAGAAATTCAAACCATCAACAGAGATTATTGCAAACAATTCTATGCACATAAACTAGTAAACCTGGAAGAAATCGATAAATTCCTGGACACTTACCTCCTGCCAAGCCTAAACCAGGAAGAAGTTGAAACGCTGAATAGACCCATAGCAAGGTCTGAAGTTGAGGCAGCAATTAAGAGCCTACCACCCAAAAAAAGCCCAGATCCAGATGGGTTCACACCGAATTCTACCAGACTACAAAAAGGAGCTGGTACCGTTCCTTCAGAAACTATTCCAAATAATCCAAAAAGAGGGAATTCTTCCCAAATCATTTTATGAGACCAAATTCATCCTGACACCAAAACCCGTCAGAGACTCAGCAAGAAAAGAAAACTTCAGGCCAATATCCATGATGAACATAGATGCATACATCTTCAATAAAATACTGACAAGCCGATTGCAACAGCACATCAAAAAGCTTATCCACCATGATCAAGTAGGATTCATCCCTGGGATGCAAGGCTGGTTCAACATATGAAAGTCCATAAACGTAATTCACCAGATAAACAGAACCAAAGACAAAAATCACATGATTATCTTAATTGATGCAGAGAAGGCCATTGACAAAATTCAACAGCCTTTATGCTAAAAACCCTCAATAAACTAGGCATTGATGGAATTTATCTCAAAATAAAAAAAGCTATTTATGACAAACCAACAGCGAATATCATACTGAATGGGAAAAAAACTGGAAGCTTTCCACCTGAAATCTGGCACTAGACAAGGATGTCCTCTCTCACCACAACTATTCAATATAGTACTAGAAGTTCTAGCCAGAGCAATCAGGCAAGAAAAAGAAATAAAGGGTATTCACATAGGAAAGGAGGAAGTCAAATTGTCTCTATTTGAAGATGACATAATTGTATATCTAGAAGTCCCCATGGTCTCAGCCCAAAGTCTCCTGAAACTGATAAGCAACTTCAGCAAAGTCTCAGGATACAAAATCAAGGTGCAAAAATCACAAGCATTTCTATACACCAATAACAGACTTAAAGAAAGCCAAATCAAGAATGCACTGCCATTCACAATTGCTACAAAGAGAATAAAATACCTAGGAATACAGCTAAGAAGGAACGTAAAGGACCTCTTCAAGGAGAATTACAAACAACTACTCAATCAAATAAGAGAGGACACAAACAGATGAAGAAACATTCCATGTTCATGTTAAGGAAGAATCAATATTGTGAAAATGGCCATACTGCCCAAAGTAATTTACAGATTCAATGCTATCCCCATCAGGCGACCAATAACCTTCTTCCCAGAAATGGGAAAAAACACCTTAAAGTTCAAATGGAACCAAAAGAGAGCCCACATAGTCAAATCAATTCTAAGCAAAAAGAACAAAGCGGACTTCAAACTATACTACAAGGCTACAGTAATCAAAATAGCATGGTACTGGTACCAAAACAGAGATATAGACCAATGGAACAGAAGGGAGGCCTCGGAGACAGCACAACATATCTACAACCATCTGATCTTTGACAAACCTGACAAAACAGACAATGGGGAAATGATTCCTTGTTTAATAAATGGTGTTGGGAAAACTGGCTAGCCATGTACAGAAAGCAGAAACTGCACCCCTCTTCACACCTTACACTAAAATTAACTCCAGATGGATTAAAGACTTAAACATAAGACCTAATGCCATAAAAATCCTAGAAGAAAATCCAAGCAAAACCATTCAGGACATAGGTGTAGGCAAGGACCTTATGACCAAAACACCAAAAGCATTGGCAACAAAAGCCAAAATAGACAAATGGCACCTAATCAAACTCCACAGTTTCTGCACAGCAAAAGAGACAGTCATTAGAGTGAATCAGCAATCAACAGAATGGGAAAACATTTTTGCAGTTTACCCATCTGACAAAGGGCTGATATCCAGAATTTACAAAGAACTTAAACAAATCTACAAGAAAATAACAAACAAGCCCATTCAAAAGTGGGCAAAGGATATGAACAGACACTTTAAAAAAGAAGACATGCATGAGGACAACAAACATATGAGAAATTGTTCATCATCACTGGTCATTAGAGAAATGCAAATCAAAACAACATTGAGATACCATCTCACACCAGTTAGAATGGCGATCATTAAAAACTCTGGAGACAACAGATGCTGGAGAGGATGTGGAGAAATAGGAACACTTTTACACTGTTGGTGGGAGTGTTAATTAGTTCAACCATTGTGGAAGACAGTGTGGCGATTCCTCAAGGACCTAGAAATAGAAATTCCATTTGACCTAGCAATCCCATTACTGGGTATATATCCAAAGGATCATATATCGTTCTACTGTAAGGGCACATACACACGAATGTTTATTGCAGCACAGTTTACAATAGCAAAGATCTGGAAACAACCTAAATGTCCATTGACGATAGACTGGACAGGGAAAATGTGGCACTTATACACCATGCAATATTACGCAGCCACCAAAAATCATGAGTTCATGCCCTTTGTAGGGACATGAATGAACCTGGAAGCCATCATTCTCCTCAAACTGACACAAGAGCAGAAAATCAAACATCGTATGTTCTCACTCATTGGTGGGTGTTGAACAACGAGAACACGTGGACACAAGGAGGGAAGCATTACGCACTGGGATCTGTTGGATGGAAATAGGGGTGGGAGACTAGAGGGTGGCAAGTTGTGGGGGATGGCATGGGGAGAAAAGCCAGATATGGGTGAGTGGGAGGAAGGCAGAAAATCACACTGCCATGTGTGTACCTATGCAACAATCTTGCAGGTTCTTCAGATGTACACCAAAACATAAAATGCAGTACAAAAAAATAAAATAAAATAAAAATTAAAGAAAGAAAAGAATGGTTCTCAGTGTGTACATTAAACTTAAAGAGTTAAACTGATGTGTGTATGCAAAACTTCTGAAACACTTTCTGTGGAGAATCTAAAAACAGACATTTCCAGCCAAATCCAGGCATATAAGAAATAACAGAATGACTGCATCAAAAACATAGAAGAAACGTAACTTTCAAACTGCTCTGTTATGTGTTCGTTCACGTTAGGCAGTTGCAAATATGTTTAAATTCAGCGAGTTAGAAACACTTTTCTTCTTGGAGCTGTGTTTTGACATTCCAGAGTGAATGGGAATGTATGCTGTAATGAGAAATATCTGGCTCTAAAACAAACGTAACTATCTAACATAAAGGTTGTCAATGTGTGCATTCAACTTACAGACTTAAACTGATGTGTGTATGCAGCAGTTCAGAAACACTTTCTGTGCAGAATCTAAAAACAGACATTTCCAGCCAAATCGAGGCATATAAGAAATAGCCGTAAGACTTTGTCTAAAACACAGAAGAAATGTATCTTTCAAACTGCTCTGCTGTGTGTTTGTTGACCTAGAAAGTT
>NW_016108232.1:109281-116624 GCF_001604975.1 Cebus imitator | reverse complement strand
ACTGGGTATATATCCAAAGGATTACAAATCGTTCTACTATAAGGACACGTGTACACGAATGTTCATTGCAGCACTGTTTACAATAGCAAGGACCTGGAACCAACCCAAATGCCCATCGAAGAAACGGATTTTTCAAACTGCTCTGCTGTGTGTTCGTTCACCTTAGGGAGTTGCATCTATGTTTACATTCAGCGAGTTATAAATCTGTTTCTTCTAGTAACTGCATTTGGACATTCCAGAGTGAATGGGAGTATATGCTCTAATGAGAAATGTCTGGGTCTAAAACGAAAATGCAGCTATGTAACAGAATGGTTGTCAAACTGTCCGTTCAACTTACAGAGTTAAACTGACGGGAGTGGTCAGAAACCTTTCTGTGGAGAATCTGAAACAGATATTTCCAGTCAGATCCAGGCATATAAGAAATAGCAGTAAGACTGTTCCTAAAACAGAGAAGAATCATATCTTTCAAACTGCTCTGCTGTGTGTTCATTCACCTTAGTGAGTTGCATCTATGTTTAGATTAAGCGAGTAAGAAACACATATCTTCTAGGAGCTGTGTTTGGACATTCCAGAGTGAATGTGAGTATATGCTGTAATGAGCAATATCTGGCTCTCAAAGGAAACAGAGCTATGTAACAGAATGTTTGTCAATGTGTGCATTCAACTGACAGAGTTAAATTGATGTGTGTATGTAGCAGTTCAGAACCCCTTTCTGTGGAGAATCTATAAACAAACATCTCCAAGCAAATCCATGCAATAAGAAATAACAATAAGACTGCATCTAAAACACAGAAGAAAAAAAAATAATAATAAAAAAATAAAACACAGAAGAAACGTATCTTTCTAACAGCTCTGCTGTGTGTTCGTTCACCTTAGGAAGCTGCATCTATGTTTAGATTCAGCGAGTTACAAACAAGTTTCTTCCAGGTGCTGCCTTTGGACATTTCAGGGTGAATCGGGGTATATGCTCTAATGAGAAATATCTGGCTCTAAAATCAAAACGAACTTATGTAGTAGAATGATTGTCAAGGTGTGTGTTCAACTTACATAGTTAAACTGATGTGTGTATGCAGCAGATCAGAAACCTTTCTTGTGGAGAATATAAAATCAGACACTTCCAGACAAATCCAGGCATAGAAGAAATGACAGCAAGAATGCATCTAAAACAAAGAAGAAAGATATCATTCAACCTACTCTGCTGTGTGTTCGTTCACCTAATGGAGTTTCATCTATGTTTAGATTCAGAGAGTTAGAAACACCTTTCTTCTAAAAGCTGGGGTTGGGCATTCAAGAGTGAATGGGAGTTTATGCTGTAATGAGAAATATCTGACCCTTAAAATGAAAACAGAGTGATCGAACAGAATGGTTGTCAATGTGTGCATTCAACTTGCAGAGGGAAACTGATGTGCGCATGCAGCACTTCAGAAGCAATTTCTGTGGAGAATCTAAAAACAGACATGTCCAGGCAAGTCCTGGCATATAAGAAATAGCAGTAAGGCTGAGCCTAAGACACAGAAGAAACGTATCTTTCAAACTTCTCTGCTGTGTGTTAGTTCACCTTAGAGAGTTGCATCTATGTTTAGATTCAGCGAGTTACAAACACGTTTCTTCTAAGAGCTCCATTTGTACATTCCAGAGTGAATTGGAATATATGCTCTAATGAGAAATATCCGGCTCTAAAACGAAAATGGAGCTATCTAACATAATGGTTGTCAATGTGTGCATTCAACTTACAGAGTTAAACTGATGTGTGTATGCGGATGTTCAGAAACCTGTTCTGCAGAGAATATAAGAACAGATATTTCCAGCAAAATCCAGGCATAGAAGATATAACAGTAAGACTGCGTCTAAAACACAGAAGAAACATATCCTTCAAACTGCTCTGCTGCGTGTTCGTTCACCATAGGGAGTTGCATCTATGATAGATTGAGTGACTTAAAAGCACGTTTCTTCCAAGTAGCTGTGTTTGGACATTCCAGAGTGAACGGGAGTATATGCTTTAATGACAATTATCTGGGTCTAAAATGAAAACAGAGCTATCTATCAGAATGGTTGTCAAAGTGTGCATTCAACTTACAGAGTCAACAAACATGCCTATGCAGCAGTTAAGAAATGCTTTCTGTGGACAATCTGAAAACAACCATTTCCAGTAAAATTCAGATATATAAGAAAGAGCAGTAAGATTGCGTCTAAAACACAGAAGAAGTGTATCCGGCAAACTGCTCTGCTGTGTGTTCATTTACCTTAGGGAGTTACATCTATGTTTAGATTCAGTGAGTTTCAAACACGATTCTTCTAGGAGATGCGTTTGGACATTCCAAAGTGAATGGGAGTATATGCTGTAATGAAAATATCTGGCTCTAAAAGGAAAATGGAGCTCTTGAACAGAATTGTTGTCAATGTGTGCATTCAACTTACAGAGTTAAACTGATGTGTGTATTCAGCAGTTCAGAAACCCTTTCTGTGGAGAATCTAACACCAGACATTTCCAGCCAAATCCAGGCATATGAGAAATAGCAGTAAGACTGTGTCTAAAACACAGAAGAAACATACCTTTCAAACTGCTCTGCTGTGTGTTCGTTCACCTTAGGGAGTTGCATCTATGTTTAGATTCAGTGAGCTAGAAACATGTTTCTTCTAGGAGCTGCGTTTGGACATTAAAGAGTGAATGAGAGTACATGATGTAATGAGAAATATCTGGCTCTAAAACGACAATGGAGCAGTCTAACAGAATGGTTGTCAATGTGTGCATTCAACTTACAGAGTTAAACTGATGTGTGTATGCAGCAGTTCAGAAACATGTTGTATGGAGAATGTAAAAACCGATATTTCCTGCAAAATCCAGGCCTACAATATACAGCAATAAGACTGAATCTAAAACACAGAAGAAACATGTCTTTCCATCTGCTCTGATGTGTGTTCGTTCATCTTAGGGAGCTGTATCTATGTTAGATAGAGTTACTTAGAAACACGTTTCTCTTGTAGCTGCGTTTGGACATTACAGAGTGAATGGGAGTATGTGTTTAGATTCAGCAGTTTAGAAACACTTTTCTTCTAGGAGCTGCGATTGGACATTTAGAGTTAATGGGAGTGTATGCTGTAATGAGAAATATCTGACTGTAAAACGAAAACGGAGCTATGTAACAGAATGGTTATCAATGTGTGGATTCAACTTACAGAGTTAAACTGATATGTGTATGCATCAGTTCAGAAACCCTTTCTGTGGATAATCTAAAAACAGACATTTACAACCAAATCCAGGCATAAAAGAAATAGCTGTAAGACTGTGTCTAAAACACAGAAGAAATGTATCTTTCAAACTGCTCTGCTGTGTTTGTTCACCTAGGTAGTTGAATATATGTTTTACCAATATGTGTATGCAAAAGACAGTGTTAAGATGATGTGTGTATGCAGCAGTTAAGAAACCGTTACTGTGGACAATATAAAAACAGAAATTTCCAGCGAAATCCATGCATATAGGAAATAGCAGTAAAACTGCGCCTAAAACACAGGAAAAACGTATCTCTTAAACTGCTCTGCTGTGTGTTCGTTCACCTTAGGGAGTTTCATCTATGTTTAGATTCAGCAAATTAGAAACACGTTTCTTCTAGGAGATGTGTTTGGACATTCCAGAGTGAATGGGAGTATAATCTGTAAGCAGGAATATCTGGCTATAAAAGGAAAATGGAGCTATCTAACAGAATGTTTGTCAATGTGTGCATTCAACTTACAGAGTTAAACTGATGTGTGTAAGCAGAAGTTCAGAAACACTTTCTGTGGAGAATCTAAAAACAGACATTTTCAGGCAAATCCAGGCATAAAATAAATAGGAGTAAGGCTGCGTCTAAAATGCAAAAGAAACGTATCCTTCAAACTGCTCTGCTGTGTGTTGGTTCACATTAGGGAGTTCCATCTATGTTTAGAATCTGCAAGTTAGGCACAGGTTTCTTCTAGGAGCAGCATTTGGACATTACAGAATGAATTGGATTATAAGCTGTAATGACAAATATGTGACTTTAGAAGGAAAACGGAGCTATCTAACAGAATAGTTGTCAATTAGTGCATTAAACTTACAGTGTTAAACTGATGTGTGTATTCAGCAGTTCAGGAACCCTTTCTGTGGACAATTTAAAACAGACATTTAAAGTCATATAAGAAATAGTAGTAAGACTGCATCTAAAACACAGAAGAAATGTATCTTTCAAACTGCTCTGCTGTGTGTTCATTCACCTTAGGAAGTTGCATCTCTGTTTAGATTCTGCGGGTTAGCAACACGTTTCTTCTAGGAGCTGCACTTGGACATTCCAGAGTGAATGGGAGTATATGCTGTAAAGAGAAATTTCTGACTCTAAAACGTAAATGGAGCTAATAACAGAATGGTTGTCAATGTGTGCATTCAACTTACAGAGTTAAACATGTGTGTATGCAGCATTTCAGAAACCCTTTCCGTGGAGAATCTAAAAACAGACATTTCGAGCCAAATCCAGGCATATAAGAAATAGCAGTAATACTGCGTCTAAAAAACAGAAGATAGGTATCTTTCAAACTGCTCTCCTGTATGTTCATTCAACCTACGGAATTGCATCTATGTTTAGATTCAGCGAGGTAGAAACAGCTTTCTTCTAGGTGCAGCATTTGGATATTCTAGAGTGAAAGGGTGTATATGCTGTAATGAAAAACATCTGGTTCTAAAACGAAAACGGAGGTATCTAACAGAATGGTTGTCAATGTGTGCATTTAACTTACAGAGTAAAACAGGTGCGTATGCAGCAGTCCAGAAACACTTTCTGTGGAGAATCTAAAAACAGAGCTTTCCAGCCAAAGCCAAGAATATAAGAAATAGCAGTTATACAGCATCTAAAAGAGAGAAGAAACCTATCTGCAAACTGCTCTGCTTTGTGTTCGTTCACCTTAGAAATTTTCATCTATGTTTACATTCAGAGAGTTAGAAACACCTTTCTTCTAGGAACAGCGTTTGGATATTCCAGAGTGAATGGGATTATAGGCTGTAATGAGAAATATCTGGCTCTAAAACAGAAAGGGAGCTATATAACAGAATGGTTGTCAATGTGTGCATTGAACGTACAGAGTTAAACTGATGTGTGTATTAGCAGTTCAGAAACCATTCCTATCGAGATTCTAAAAACAGACATTTTCAACCAAATCCAGGCATGTAAGAAATAGCAGTAAGACTGCGTCTAAAACCAGAAGAAACATATGTTTCAAACTGCTCTGCTGTGTGTTCGTTCACCTTAGGAAGTGGCATCTATGTTCAGATTCAGGGAGTTAGAAACACATTTCTTCAGGGAGTAGCGTTTGGATATTCCAGAGTCAATGGGAGTATATACTTTATTGAGAAATATCTGGCTCTAAAACGAAAACGGAGCTATCTAACAGAATGATTTTCAATGTGTGCATTCAACTAAAAGAGTTAAACTGATGTGTGTATGCAGCAGTTTAAAAACACTTTCTGTGAAGAATCTAAAAACAGACATTTCCAACCAAATCAGGCATATAAAAAATAGCAGTAAGACTCCGTCTAAAACACAGAAAAAAACGTATCTTTCAAACTGCTCTGCTGTTTGTTCGCTCACCGTAGGGAGTTGCACCTATGTTTACATTCAGCGAGTTAGAAATCACTTTCTTCTAGGAGCAGCATTTTGATATTCCAGAGTGAATGGGTGTATATGCTGTAATGAGAAATATCTGGCTCTCAAACGAAAACGAAGCTATCTAAAAGACTGGATGCAATGAGTGCATGCAACTTACAGAGTTAAACTGATGTGTGTATGCTGCTCTTCAGAAACCCTTTCTGTGCAGAATCTAAAAACAGATATTTCCAGTCAAATCCAGGCATATAAGAAATAGCAGTAAGACTGCATCTAAAACCCAGAAGAAACGTACATTTCAAACTGTTCTGCTGTGTGTTGGTTCACCTTAGCGAGTTGCATCTATGTTTAGATTCAGCGAGTTTAAAAGCCCTTTCTTTTAGGAGCAGCTTTTGGATATTCCAGAGTGAATGGGAGTATATGTTGTAATGAGAAATATCTGGCTCTAAAACGTAAACGGAGCTATCTAACAGAAGGGTTGTCAATGTATGCATTCAACTTACAGAGTTAAACTGATGTGTGTATGCAGCAGGTCAGAAACACTTTCTGTGCAGAATCTAAAAACAGACGTTTCAAGCCAAATCCAGACATAAGAAATAGCAGTAAGACTGCATCTAAAACACAGAAGAAACGTATTTTCAAACTGCTCTGTTGTGTGTTTGTTCACCTTAGCGAGTTGCATCTATGTTGAGATTCATTGAGTTAAAAACACCTTTCTTCCAGGAGCAGCGTTTGTATATTACAGAGTGAATGGGATTATATGCTGTAATGAGAAATATCTTGCTGTAAAACGAAAAAGGAGCTAACAGAATGGTTTTAAATTTGTGCATTCAACTTAAAGAGTTAACCTGATATGTGTTTGTAGCAGTTCAGAAACCCCTTGTGGAGAATCTAAAAGCAGACCTTTCAAGCCAAATCCAGGCACATAAAAAATAGCAGTAAAACTCCGTCTAAAACACAGAGGAAACCTATCTTTCAAACTGCTCTGCTGTGTGTTCGTTCACCCTAGGGGGTTGCATCTATGTTTACATTTAGCGAGTTAGAAGCACGTTTCTTCTAGGAGCAGCATTTGGATCTTCCAGTGAATGGGTGTATATGATGTAATGAGAAATATCTGGCTCTAAAACAAAAACAAACCTATCTAACAGAATGGATGTCAATGTGTGCATTCAACTTACAGAGTTAAACTTATGTGTGTATGCAGCAGTTTAGAAACTCTTTCTGTGCAAACGCTAAAAACAGACATTTCCAGCAAAATCCAGGCATATAAGACATGTCAGTAAGACTGCGTCTAAAACACAGAAGAAAAGTAACTTTCAAACTGCTTCACTGCGTGTTCGTTCATCTGAGATAGTTGCATCCATGTATAGATTCCATGAGCTAGAAACCTCTTTCTTCTCAGAGCATCATTTGGATACTGCAGAGTGAATGCGAGTATATGCTGTAATGAGAAATATCTGACTCTAAAACGAAAACAGAGTTAAGTAACAGAATGCTTGCTAATGTGTGCGTTCAGCTTTCAGAGTTAAACTGATATGTGTATGCAGCAGTTCAGAAACACCTTCTGAGTAGAATCTAAAAAGAGACATTTCCAGCTAAATCCAGGCATACAAGAAGTAGCAGTAAGAATGCGTCTGAAACACAGAAGAAACTTATCTATCAAACTGCTCTGCTGTGTGTTCATTCACCATAGGGAGTTGCACATATATTTAAACTCAGCGAGTTAGAAACACC
>NW_016108232.1:102534-108891 GCF_001604975.1 Cebus imitator | reverse complement strand
TTCACATATACCCCAAAACCTAAAATGCAATAAAATAAATAAATGGGAAAAAAAAAAAAACACGTTTCTGCTAGGAGCAACGTTTGGATAACCCAGAGTGAATGGGAGTATATGCTGTAATGAGAAATATCAAGCCCTAAAATGAAAACGGAGCTATCTAACAAAATGGTTGTCAATGTGTGCATTAAACTTACAGAGTTAAACTGATGTGTATATGCAGCACTTCAGAAATCTTTTCTGTGCAGAATCTAAAAACAGACATTTCCCAGCAAATCCATGCATATAAGAAATAGCAGTAAGACTGCGCCTAAAACACAGAAGAAACGTATCTTTCAAACTGCTCTGTTCTGTGTTCGTTCACCTTAGGGAGTTGCATATATGTTGAGATTCAGCGAGTTAGAAACACCTTTCTTCTAGGAACAGCGTTTGGATATTCCAGAGGGAATGGGAGTATATGCTGTAATGAGAAATACCTGGATCTAAAGCGAAAACAGAGCTATCTCACAGAATGGTTGTTAATGTGTGCATTCAACTTAAAGATTTAAACTGATGTGTGTATGCAGCGGCTCAGAAAACTTTTCTGTGTAGAATCTAAAAACAGAAATTTCCAACCAGTCCAGGCATGAAAGAAAAAGCAGTAAGACTACTTCTAAAACACAGAAGAAACATATTTTTGAACTGCTCTGCTGTGTGTTCACTCACCTTAGGGAGTTGCATCTATGTTGAGATTAAGAGAGTGAGAAACACCTTTCTTCTAGGAGCAGTGTTTGGTTATTCCAGAGTGAATGGGAGTATACGCTTTATTGAGAAATATCTGGCTCTAAAGCGAAAACTGAGCTATCTAAAAGAATGGTTGTCAACGTGTGCATTCAACTTACAGAGATAAACAGATATGTGCATGCAGCAGTTCAGGAACCCTTTCTGTGGAGAATGTAAAAACACACATTTGCAGCCAAATCCAAGCTTTTAATAAATAGCACTAAGACTGAGTCTGAAACACAGAAAAAAATCTATCTTTCAAACTGCTCTGCTGTGTGTTCAGTCACCTTAGGGATTTGCATCTATGTTTAGATTCAGTGAGTTGGAAACACCTTTCTTCTAGGAGCAGCATTTTGATATAACAGAGTGAATGGGAGTACATGCTGTATTCAGGGATATCTGGCTCTAAAATGAAAACAGAGCTAACTAGCGCAATGGTTGTCAATGTGTGCATTCAACTTCCAGAGTTAAATGGATTTTTGTATGCTGCAGTTCAGAAACCCGTTTTGTACAGAATCTAAAAACAGACATTACCAGCCAAATCCACGCATATAAGAAATAGCAGTAAGACTGTGTCTAAAACGAAGAAGAAACATATCTTTCAAACTGGTCTGCTGTGTGTTCATTCACCGTAGGGAGTTGCACATATATTTAAACTCAGAAACACCTTCTTCAAGGAGCAGCTTTTGGATATTCCAGAATCAATGGGATTATATGCTCTAATGAGAAATATATGGCTCTAAAATGAAAATGGACCTATCTAACAGAATCGTTGTCAGTGTGTGCATTCAACTTACAAAGCTAAACTGATTTGTGTATGCCGCAGTTCAGAAACCCTTTCTGTGGATAATCTAAAAACAGAAGTTTCCAGCTAAATGCAGGCATATAGAAAATAGCAGTAAGACTGAGTCTACAACACAGAAGAAATGCATCTTTCAAACTGCTTTGCTGTGTGTTTGTTCATCTTAGGTAGTCTCATCCATGTATAGATTCCATGAGTTAGAAACCCCTTTCATCTCGGAGCAGCGTTTGAATATTCCAGAGTGAATGGGAGTATATGCTTAATGAGAAATATATGGCTCTAAAAGGAAAACAGAGATAAGTAACAAATGGTTGTCAATGTGTGCGTTTAGCCTACAGAATTAAACTGATATGTGTATGCAGCCGTTCAGAAATGCCTTCTGTGCAGAATCTAAAAAGAGACATTTCCAGCCAAATCGAGGCATACAAGAAATAGCAGTAAGAGTGCGTCTGAAACACAGAAGAAACGTATCTTTCAAACTGGTCTGCTGTGTGTTCGTTTGCCTTAGGGAGTTGCATCTATGTTTGGATTCAGCGACTTAGAAACCCCTTTCTTTAGGTGCAGAGTTTGGATATTCCAGAGTGAATGGGAGTGTATGCTGTAATGAGAAATATCTGGCTCAAAAAGACAATGGAGCTATCTAACAGAATGGTTTTCAATGTGTGCATTCACCTTACAGAGTTAAACTGATATGTGTATGTGGCAGTTCAAAAATGCCTTCTGTGCAGAATCTAAAAAGAGACACTTCCAGCCAAATCCCAGCATACAAGAAGTAGTTGTAAGAGTGCGTCTGAAACACAGAAGAAATATATCTTTCAAACTGCTATGCCGTGAGTTCGTTCACCTTAGGTAGTTGCATCTATGTTTAGATTCCGCGAGTTAGTAATACCTTTTGTTTAGGAGCAGCGTTTGGATATTCCAGAGTGAATGTGTGTATATGCCATAATGAGAAATATCTGGCTCTGAAAGGAAAACAGATTTATCTGAGAGAATATTTGTCCATGTGTGCATTCAACGTACAGAGTTAAACTGATGTGTGTATGCAGCAGTTCAGAAACTCTTTCTGTGGGGAAACTAAAAACAGACATATCCAGCCAAATCCAAGCATTTAAGAAATAGGAGTAAGACTGCGTCTAAAACAAAGAAGAAACGGATCTTTCAAATACTCTGCTGTCTGTTTATTCACTGTAGAGAGTTGCATCTGTGATAAAATTCAGCGAGTTAGAAACACTTTTCTTCTAGGAGCAGCGTTTGGATATTCCAGAATCAATGGGATTATATTCTGTAACCAAAAATATCTGGCTCTAAAACGAAAACGAAGCTATCTAACAGAATGGTTGTCAATGTGTGCATTCAACTTACAGGGTTAAACTGATGTGTGTATGCAGCAGTTCAGAAACGCTTTCTGTGGAGAATCAAAAAACAGACGTTTCCAGCCAAATCCAGGCATAAAAGAAAAGCAGTAAGACTGTGTCTAAAACATAGAAGAAACACGTCTTTCAAACTGCTTTGCTGTGTGTTCCTTCCCCTTAGTGAGTTGCATCCATGTATGGATTCTGCGAGTTAGAAAATCCTTTTATCTAGGAGCAGCATTTGGATATTCCAGAGTGATTGGGAGTATATGCTGTATTGAGAAATATTGGGCTAAAACGAAAACAGAGATATATAACAGAATGGTGTCAATGTGTGCGTTCAGCTTACAGAGCTAAACTGATGTGTGTATGCAGCAGTACAGAAACCCTTTCTATGGAGAACCTAAAAACAGATGTTTTCAGCCACTTACAGGCACATAAGAAATAGCAGTAAGACTGCATCTAAAACNTGAGAAATATTGGGCTAAAACGAAAACAGAGATATATAACAGAATGGTGTCAATGTGTGCGTTCAGCTTACAGAGCTAAACTGATGTGTGTATGCGGCAGTACAGAAACCCTTTCTATGGAGAACCTAAAAACAGATGTTTTCAGCCACTTACAGGCACATAAGAAATAGCAGTAAGACTGCATCTAAAACACAGAAGAGACGTATCTTTCAAACTGCTGTGCTGTGAATTAGTTCACCTTAGGGAGTTGTATATATTTTTAGATTCAGTGAGTTAGAAACACTTTTTTACAGAAATAGCGTTTGGATATTCCAGAGTGAACTGGAGTATATGCTGTAATGAGAGATATCTGGCTCTAAAACGAAAACGGAGCTATCTAACAGAATGGTTGTCAATGTGTATATTGAACTTACAGAGTTAAACTGATGAGCGCATGCAGCAGTTCAGAAAATGTTTCTTTGAGAAATGTAAAAACAGACATTTCCAGCCAAATCCAGGCATATTAGAAAAAGCTGAAAGACTTCGTATAAAACAGCGAAGAAACGTATTTTTGAAATTGCTATGCTGTGTGTTCGTTCACCTTAGGGATTGCATCTATGTTTAGATTCAGCGAGTTAGAAACACCTTTCTTCTAGGAGCAGTGTTTGATATTCCAGAGGGAATGGGGGCATACGCTGTATTGAGAAATATCTGGCTGTAAAATGAAAATGGAGCTTTCTAAAGAGTGGTTGTCAATGTGTGCACTCAACGTACAGAGGTAAACTGATGTGTGTATGCAGCAGTTCAGAAAACCTTTCTGTGGGGAATCTAAACACAGACATTTCCAGCCAAATTCACGCATATAAGAAATTGCAGTAAAACGGCATCTAAAACACAGAAGAAACATATCTTTCAAACTGCTCTGCTGTGTGTTCGTTCACCTTAGGGAGTTGCATCTATGTTTAGATTCAGCGAATTAGAAGCACCTTAATTCCAGGAACAGCTTTTGGATATTCCAGAGTTAATTACATGCTGTAATGAGAAATATTTTGCTCTAAAATGAAAATGGAGCTATCTGACAGAATGGTTTTCAATATGTGCAATGAACTTACAGAGTTAAACTGATGTTTGTATGCAGCAGTTGAGAAATCCTTTCTGTGCAGAATCTAAAAATAGACATTTCCAGCAAAATCCAGGCATAAAAGAAATAGCAGTAAGACTGCGTCTAAAACACAGAAGAAACGTATCTTTCTAAATGCTCTGCATTGTGCTCGTTCACCTTAGGAAGTTTCATCTATGTTTAGATTCAGTGATTTAGAAATACCTTTCTTTTAGGAGCCGTGTTTGGATACTCTAGAGTGAATGGGAGTATATGCTGTAATGAGAAATATCTGTCTCCAAAACGAAAATGGAGGTATCTAACAGAATGGTTGACAATGTGTGCATTAACTTACAGAGTTAAACTGATGTGTGGATGCAGCAGTTCAGAAACCCTTTCTGTGCAGAATCTAAAAACAGACATTTCTAGCCAAATGCAGACATAGAAGAAATAGCAGTAAGACTGCACCTAAAACACAGAAGAAACATACCTTTCAAACTGCTCTGCTGTGTTCGTTCACCTTAGGAAGTTGCATCTATGTTTAGATTAAGCGATTTAGAAACCCTTTTCTTTTAGAAGCAGCATTTGGATATTATAGAGTGAATAGGAGTATATGCTCTAATGAGAAATATCTGGCTGTAAAACAAAAACGGAACTCTCTAACAAAATGGTTGTCAATGTGTGCATTCAACTTACAGAGTTAAACTGATGTCTGTATGCAGCACTTCCGAAACACTTTCTGTGCAGAATCTAAAAACAGACATTTCCAGCTGAATCCAGGTGTATAAGGAATAGGAGTAAGTCTGTGCCTAAAACACAGAAGAAACGTATCTTTCAAACTGCTATGCTTTCTAATCGTTCACCTTAGGGAGTTGCATCTATGTTTAGGTACAGCGAGTTAGAAACCCCTTTCTTTTAGGAGCAACGTTTGGTTATTCCACAGTGAATGGCAGTATATGCTGTAATGAGAAATATCTTACTCTAAAACGAAAATGAAGCTGTCAGACAGAATGGTTTTCAATGTGTGCAATCAACTTACAGAGCTAAACTGATGTTTGTATTCAGCAGCTCAGAAATCCTTTCTGTGCAGAATCTAAAATAGACGTTCCCAGCAAAATCCAGGCATATAAGAAATAGCAGTAAGACTACGTCTAAAACACAGAAAAAACGTATCTTTCTAACTGTTCTGCATTGTGTTCTTTAACCTTAGGTAGTTTCATCTATGTTAAGATTCAGCAATTTAGAAACACTTTTGATCCAGGAGCAGCAATTGGATATTCTAGAGTGAATAGGAGTATATGCTGTAATGAGAACTATCTGGCTCTAAAATAAAAATGAAGCTATCTAACAGAATCGTTGTCAATGTATGCAATCCACTTACAGAGACAAGCTTATCTGTGCATGTAGCAGTTCAGAAACCGCTTCTATGGGGAATCTAAAAACAGACATTTCCAGCCAAATCCAGGCATAATCAGAACAGCATGGTACTGGTGCCAAAACAGAGATATAGACCAATGGAACTGAACAGAGGTCTCGGAGGCAACACAACATATCTACAATCATCTGATCTTTGACAAACCAGACAAAAACAAGCAATGGGGAAAGGATTCCCTGTTCAATAAATGGTGTTGGGAAAGCTGGCTAGCCATGTGCAGAAAGCAGAAACTGGACCCCTTCCTGACACCTTACACTAAAATTAACTCCAGATGGATTAAAGACTTAAACATAAGACCTAACACCATAAAAACTATGGAAGAAAATCTAAGCAAAACCATTCAGGACGAAGGTGTAGGCCAGGACTTCATGACCAAAACACCAAAAGCATTGACAACAAAAGCCAAAATAGACAAATGGGACCTAATCAAACTCCACAGCTTCTGCACAGCAAAAGAAACA
>NW_016108232.1:93298-102217 GCF_001604975.1 Cebus imitator | reverse complement strand
GTGGAAGACAGTGTGGCAATTCCTCAATGACCTAGAAATAGAAATTCCATTTGACCCAGCAATCCCATTACTGGGTATATATCCAAAGGATTATAAATCATTCTACTATAAAGACATGTGCACAAGAATGTTCATTGCAGCACTGTTTACAATAGCAAAGACCTGGAACCAACCCAAATGCCCATCGATGATATACTGGACAGGGAAAATGTGGCACATACACACCATGGAATATTATGCAGCTATCAAAAACGATCAGTTTGTGTCCTTTGTAGGGACACGGATGAACCTTGAAACCACCATTCTCAGCAAACTGACAGAAGAGCAGAAGATCAAACACCACATGTTTTCACTCATAGGTGGGTGTTGAGCAATGGGAACACATGGACATGGGGAGGGGAACACTACACACTGGGGTCAGTTGGGGGGAAATAGGGGAGGGACGGTGGGGGTGGGGAGCTGGGGAGAGATAGCAGGGGGAGAAATGCCAGATGTAGGTGATGGTGAGGAAGGCAGCAAATCACACTGCCACATGTGTACCTATGCAACAATTTGCATGTTCTTCACATGTACCCCCAAACCTAAAATGCAATAAAATAAATAAATGGGAAAAATAAAATAAAATAAAATATACAATAAAAAAATAAAGATGTCCTAAAATATATTAACATCACTGTCATACAATTTAGAAGACTGTAAATTAAAAATCAATTTCAAAATAACTTTAAATTTTAAATTTCTACATTTTAACAATGTTAATATTTTTCTAATAATGATTTGAAGACCAGAGAATAAAAACTTTTCACAAGTTGTCTTCACCTAAAAAGTATGTAAATCATTTAGTCTTCCACAGTTTCTTGATGGTCCTATCTGATTTCAAGTGACTAAAATAAAGCCGTTATGTCTTACCTTATAAAGTTTGTCAAACAGGACTAGTTGAGTAAAGACTAGTTGAGTAATTGCCAACAGCAAGGACTATGGTTGGGGGTGAAGTTAGCTATTTGATATTGTTCTGTTCTGTGAGAAATAAAAGTGTCTTTGCTTTAGGATGTTCTGCAATCTTTTCTTCATGCTTATTAGACTAAGTTAAAGCAAGAGTGGTCAGGCATTTGGCCAGGATGTAAGATCTGGGTGAGATCAGTAAGCAATTTAAAGGAACAGCGTCCTTTCAGAACAAGACTGTGTTTTCCAGACTACTGTAAGAACAACTTGAGAGAACTTTCTACCTTTTAGGTATTTGTTGATAGCCTGCCTTTATTTCTCATGGTATGTCCTTCTCTTTTTATTGCTACATTTCTTTGCCTGGGGGATGTGCTGTAAGATACTGGTTCTGAACAGTTCTGTAAAGGAGTATAAATGACGCTAGGCTCAGATTCAAAGCTGGTTTTTTGAGAGAGGTAACAGGTTGGTTGTTATTAAAGCTGGATGATGAGTACGTAGATGTGCATTGTTCTAGTCTTTGTATTTCTGTGATTTTTGAAATTTTTTTATAATAAAACGTATATTAAAAAAAAGATTCAGTGAGTTAGAAACCCCTTTCTTTTAGGAGCAGCGTTTGGATATTCCTGAGAGAATGGAAGTATATGCTGTAATGAGAAATATCTGGCTCTAAAATGAAAATGGAGATTTCTAACATAATTGTAGTCAATATGTGCAATCAACTAACAGAGATAAACTGCTGTGTGCATGCAGCAGTTCAGAAACCGTTTCTGCGGGGAATCTAAAAACAGACATTTCCAGCCAAATCCAGACATATAATAAATAGCAGTAAGAATACGTCTAAAACACAGAAGAAACATACATTTCCAACTGCTCAGTTGTGTGCACGGTCACCTTAGGGAGTTGCATCTATGTTTAGATTCATAGAATTAGAGACACCTTTCTGCTAGGAGCAGCGTTTGCATATTCCAGAGTGAATCTTAGTATATGATGTAATGAGAAATATCTGGCTGTAAAATATAAACGGAGCTATCTAACAGAATGGTTGTCAAAGTTTGCATTCAACTTACATAGTTAAACTGATGTGTGTATGCAGCAGTTCAGAAACCCTTTCTGTGCAGAATCAAAACCAACATTGGTAGCCAAATTCAGGCATATAAGAAATAGTGATAAGACTGTTTGTACAATACAGGAGAAACGTACCTTTCAAACTGCTCTGCTTTGTGTTCTTGCACCTTAGGGAGTTGCATCTATGTTTAGATTCAGCGAGTTAGAAAGGCCTTTCTTCTAGGAGCAGCATTTTTATATTAGAGTGAATGGGAGTATATGCTGTAATGAGAAATATCCAGCTCTAAGCCGAAAATGGAGCTATCTAACAGAATGGTTATCAATTTGTGCATTCAACTTACAGAGGTAAATTGATGTGTTCATGCAGCAGCTCATAAACTATTTCTGTACAGAATCTAAAAGCAGACGTTTCCAGCCAAATCCAGGCATATAAGATATAGCAGTAAGACTGCGTCTAAAACACAGAAGAAACCTATCTTTCAAAATGCTCTGCTGTGTGTTCGTTCACCTTAGGGAGTTGCACCTGTGTTTAGATTCAGCGAGTTAGAAACCCTGTTCATTTAGGAGCAGTGTTGGATATTCCAGAGTAAATGGTAGTATAGGCTGTAATGAGAAATATCTGGCTCTAAAACGAAAATGGATATCTAACAGAGGGGTTCACAATGTGTGGATTCAACTTACAGAGTTAAACTGATGTGTGTATGCAGCAGTTCAGAAAGCCTCTCTGTGCAGAATCTACAAACAGACATTTCCAGCCAAATCGAGGCATATAAGGAAAATCAGTAAGACTGCGTCTAAAACACAGAAGGAACGTACCTTTCAAACTGCTGTGCTGTGTGTTCGTTCACCTTAGGGAGTTTCATCTATGTTTAGATTCAGCGAGTTAGAAACCCCTTTATTCTAGTAGCAGCGCTTGGATATTCCAGAAACAATGGGAGTATATGCTGTAAGGAGAAATATCTGGCTGTGCAACTAAAAGGAAGCTATCTAATCAAATGATTGTCAATATGTGTAATCAACTTACAGAGTTAAACTGATGTGTGTATGCAGCAGTTCAGAAAGCCTCTCTGTGCAGAATCTGCAAACAGACATTTCCAGCCAAATCGAGGCATATAAGGAAAAGCAGTAAGACTGCATCTAAAACACAGAAGAAACGTATCTTTCAAACTGCTCTGCTGTGTGTTCATTTACCTTAGGGAGTTGCATCTATGTTTTGATTCAGCTATTTACAACCTTCTTTCTTCTAGGAGCAGCGTTTGGATATTCCAGAGTGAATGGGAGTATAGGCTGTAATTAGAAATATCTGGCTGTAGAACAAAAACAGAGCTATCTAACAGAGTGGTTGTCAATATGTGCATTCAACTTACAGAGTTAAATTGATGTGTTTATGCAGCAGTTCATAAACTCTTTCTGTACAGAATCTAAAAGCAGATATTTCCAGGCAAATCCAGACATGTAAGATATAGCAGTAAGACTGCATCTAAAACACAGAAGAAACCTATCTTTCAAAATGCTCTGCTGTGTGTTCGTTCACCTTAGGGAGTTGCATCTGTTTTTAGGTTCAGCGAGTTAGAAACCCCCTTCATTTAGGAGCAGTGTTGGATATTCCAGAGTAAATGGGAGTATAGGCTCTAATGAGAAATATCTGGCTCTAAAACAAAAACAGAGCTATCTAACAGAGTGGTTGTCAATATGTGGATTCAACATACAGAGTTAAACTGATGTGTTTATGCAGCAGTTCATAAACGCTTTCTGCGCAGAATCTAAAAACAGACGTTTCCAGCTAAATCAAGGCATTTAAGGTATAGTGGTAAGTCTGCATGCAAAACACAAAAGAAGCGATTATTTCAATCTGGCCTGCTGTGTGTTTGTTCACCTTAGGGAGTTGCATCGATGTTAGATTCAGCGAGTTAGAAACCCTTTTTCTAGGATAAACGTTTGTATATTCCAGAGTGAATTTGATTATATTTTGTAATGAGAAATATTTGGCTCTATACCGAAAATGGAGCTATCTTACATAATGGTTGTCTATGTGTGCATTCAACTTACAGAGTTAAACTGATGTGTTAATACAACAGTTCATAAACGCTTTCTGTGCAGGCATTTCCAGCCAAATCAAGGCATATAAGGTATAGCAGTAAGACTGCGTCCAAAACACAAAAGAAACGAGTCTTTCAAACCACTCTTCTGTGTGTTTGTTCAACTTCAGGAGTTCCATCTATGTTTAGGTTCAGCGAGTTAGAAACCCCTTTCTTTTAGCAGCAGCGTTTGGATATTCCAGAGTGAATGGGAGTATATGCTGTAATGAGAAATATCTGGCTCTAAAATGAAAACGGACCTATCTAACAGAGTGGTTGTCAATGTGTGGATTCAACTTACAGAGTTAAACTGACGTGTAATATAAACGGCTTTCTGTGCAGAATCTAAAAACAGACATTTCCAGTCAAATCAAGTCATATAACATATAGCAGTAAGACTGCGTCCAAAATACAAAAGAAACGAGTCTTTCAAACTGCTCTGCTGTGTGTTTGTTCACCGTAGGAAGTTGCATCTATGTTTAGATTCATAGAATTAGAGACACCTTTCTGCTAGGAGCAGCATTTGGATATTCCTGAGAGAATGAGAGTATATGCTGTAATGAGAAAAATCTGGCAATAAAACGAAAACAAAGCTAACTAACAGAATTGTTGTCAATGTGTGCATTCAACTTACAGAGTTAAACTGATATGTGTATGCCACAGTTCAGAAACCCTCTCTGTGCAAAATCCAAAACCAGACATTTCAAGCCAAATCCAGGAATATAAGAAATAGCAGTAAGACTGCATCTAAAACACAGAATAAACAAATCTTTCAAACTACTCTGCTGTGTGTTCGTTCACCTTAGGGAGTTGTATCTATGTTTAGATTCAGCGAGTTAGAAACCGCTTCCTCCCAGGAGCAGCACTCGGATATTCCAGAGTGAATGGGAGTATATACTGAAATGAGAAATATTTAGCTGTAAAATGAAAGCAGAGCTCTCGAACAGAATTGTTGTCAATGTGTGCATTCAATTTACAGAGTTAAACTGATGTGTGTATGCAGCAATTCAGAAACCATTTCTGTGCAGAATCTAAATCCGACACTTTAAGCCAAATCCAGGCATACAAGAAATAGCAGTAAAACTACGTCTAAAACACAAAAGAAACCTATCTTTTAAACTGCTCTTCTGTGTGTTAGTTCACTTTAGGGAGTTGCATTTATGTTTAGATTCAGCAAGTTAGAAAAACCTTTCATCCAGGAGGAGCATTTGGATATTCCAGAGTGAATGGGAGTACATGCTGAAGTGAGAAATATCTGGCTTTAAAAGGAAAACGGAGCTATCTAAAAGAATGGTTGTCAATGTGTGCATTCAACTTACAGAGTTAAACTGATGTGTCTGTGCAGCAGTTGAGAAACGCTTTCTGTGCAGAATCTAAAAACAGGCATTTACAGCCACATCCAGGCATATAAGAAATAGCAGTAAGACTGCATCTGAAACAGAGGAGAAACGTATCTTTCAAACTGCTGTGCTGTGTGTTCATTTGCTTTAGGGATTTGCATCTATGTTTAGATTCAGTGAGTTAGAAACACCTTTCTAACTCGTATGGATATTCCAGAAAGAATGGGAGTATATGCTGTAATGGAAAATATCTGGCTGTACAATGAAAAGAAATCTATCTAACCGGATAGTTGTCAATGTGTGTACTCAACTTACAGAGTTAAACTGAAGTGTGTATGCAGCAGTTCAGAAACCCTTTCTGTGCAGAACCTAAAAACAGACATTTACAGCCAAATCCAAGCATATAAGAAATAGCTGTAAGGCTGCGTCTAAAACAAAGAAAAAATGTATCTTTCAAACTCCTCTGCTATGGGTTCGTTCACATAGGGAGTTGCATCTACGTTTAGATTCAGCGAGTTAGAAACACCTTTCTTCTACGAGCAGCGTTTGGATGTTCCAGAGTGAATGGGAATATATGCTGTATTGAGAAATATCTGGCTCTGAAATGAAAACGGAGCTATCTAACAGAATGGTTGTCAATGTGTGCATTCAATCCACAGAGTTAAACTGATGTGTGTATGCTGCAGTTCAGAATCTCTTTCTGTGGAAAATGAAAATATAGTTATTTCCAGCCAAATCCAGACATATAAGTAATAGCAGTAAGACTGCGTCTAAAACACAGAAGAAACCTATCTTTCAAACTGCCCTGCTGTGTGTTCATTCACTTAATGGATTTGCATCTATGTTTAGATTCGACGAGTTAGAAACGCTTTTCTTCTAGAAGCAGTGTTTGTGTATTCTAGAGTGAATGGGAGTATATGCTGTAATGAGAAATATCTGGCAATAAAACGAAAACAAAGATAACTAACAGAATTATTGTCAATGTGCACATTCAACTTACTGAGTTAAACTGATGTGTTTATATAGCAATTCAGAAACCATCTCTGTGCAAAATCCAAAACCAGACATTTCAAGCCAAATCCAGGAATATAAGAAATAGCAGTAAGACTGCGTGTAAAACACAGAATAAACGAATCTTCCAAACTGCTCTGCTGTGTGTTCGTTCACCTTAGGGAGTTGTATCTATGTTTAGATTCAGCGAGTTAGAAACCTCTTCCTTCTCGGAGCAGCGTTTGGATATTCCAGAGTGAATGGGAGTATATGCTAAAATGAGAAATGTTTAGCTGTATAATGAAAGCGGAGCTCTCGAACAGAATTGTTGTCAATGAGTTCATTCAATTTGCAGAGTTTAACTGATGTGTGTATACAGCAATTCAGAAACCATTTCTGTGCAGAATCTAAAAACAGACACTTCAAGCAAAATCCAGGCATATTAGAAATAGCAGTAAAACTACGTCTAAAACACGGAACAAACCTATCTTTCAAACTGCTCTTCTGTGTGTTAGTTCACTTTAGGGAGTTGCATCTATGTTTAGATTCAGCGAGTTAGAAACACCTTTCTTCTAGGAGCAGTGTTTGGGTATTCCAGAGTGAATGGGAGTACATGCTGTAATGAGAAATATCTTGCTTTAAAAGGAAAACGGAGCTATCTAAAAGAATGGTTGTCAATGTGTGCATTCAACTTACAGAGTTAAACTGATGTGTCTATGCAGCAGTTCAGAATAGCTTTCTCTGCAGAATCTAAAAACAGACATTTACAGCCAAATCCAGGTATATAAAAAATAACAGTAAGACTGCATCTAAAACCCAAGAGAAACGTATCTTTCAAACTGCTGAGCTGTGTGTTCATTCACTTTAGGGATTTGCATCTATTTTGAGATTCAGCGAGTTAGAAACACCTTTCTTGTAGGAGCAGAGTTTGGATATTACAGAGTGAATGGGATTATATGCCGTAATGAGAAATACCTGGCTCTAAAACGATAATGGAGCTATCTAACATAATGGTCGTTATGTGTGTAATCACCTTACAGAGAGAAACTCATGTGCTCCATCACCAGTTCAGAAACCGTTTCTGTGAGTAATCTAAAAACAGACATTTCCAGCCAAATCCAGGCATATTAGAAATGCATCTAAAACACAAAAGAAACGTATCTTTCAAATTATTCTGCTGTGTGTTTGGTCACCTTATGGAATTGCATCTATGTTTAGATTCAGCGACTTAGAAACACCTTTCTTCTACGAGCAGCATTTAGATATTCCAGAGTGAATCGGAGTATATGCTGTAAAGAGAAATATCTGGCTGTACAACAAAAACCGAGCTATCTATCAGAATGGTTTTCAAAGCGTGCATTCAACTTACAGAGTTAAACTGATGTGTGCATGCAGAAGTTCAGAAACCCTTTCTGTGCAGAATCGGAAAACAGATATTTATAGCCAAATCCAGAATTATAAGAAATAGCAGTAACACTGCATCTAAAACACAGTAGAAACATATCTTTCAAACTGCTCTGCTGTGTGTTCTTTCACCTCAGTGAGTTGCATCTATGTTATGATTCAGCGAGTTAGAAACCCCATTCTTCTGGGAGCAAGGTTTGGATTTTCCAGAGTGAATGGGAGTATAGGTTGTAATGAGAAATATATGGATCTAAAACGAAAACGGAGCTATCTGTCAGAATGGTTGTCAGTGTGTGCATTCAACGTAAAGAGTTAAACTGATGTGTCTGTGCAGCAGTTCATAAACGCTTTCTGTGCAGAATCTAAAAACAGACATTTACAGCCAAATCCAGGCATATAAAAAATAGGAGTAAGACTGCATCTAAAACTCAGGAGAAACGTATATTTCAAACTACTCTGCTGTGTTCGTTCACCTTCAGATGTTGTATTTACATTTAGATTCAGGGAGTTTGAAACACCTTTCTGGTGGAACAGCATTTAGATATTCTAGAGTGAATGAAAGTGTAGTCTGTAGTGAGAAATATCTGGCTCTAAAACGAAAATGGGGCTATCTAACAGAATGGTTGTCAACGTGTGCAGTCAACTTACAGAGATACACTGATATGTGTATGCAGAAGCTCAGAAAACCTTTCTGTGCAGAATCTAAAAACAGACATTTCCAGCCAAATCCAGGCATACAAGAAAGAGGAGTAAGACTGCGCCCAAAACACAGAAGAAGCTTATCTTTCAAAGTGATCTGCTGTGTGTTCATTCACGTTAAGGAGAGTTGCACCTATGTTTACATTTAGCGACTTAGAAACAGGAGAGAGATCCAAGATGGCTGATCACTAGCAGCTCGGGATTGCAGCTCCCACTGAAAGAGCAGAGAACGAGAGGACGCCACACTTTCAGATCAATTTTTGTTGCTCACACACCAGGAGATTCCCAGCGGAGGAGCCCCACGTGTCGCCAGCGTGACTCTTGAGGCCGGTGAGGCAGTTTTGCCGCTGCCTTGGTGTGGCGGTTCTTGGTGCAGAGTCAGAAAAGCACCATCAATCTTA
>NW_016108232.1:89488-91248 GCF_001604975.1 Cebus imitator | reverse complement strand
CTCTAAAAGGAAAACGGAGCCATTTAACAGAAAGGTTGTCAATGTGGGCATTGAACTTACAGAGTTAAACTGATGTGTCTATGCAGCAGTTCAGAAACCCTTTCTGTCCAGAATCTAAAAACAGACATTAGAAGGCAAATCCAGGCATATAAGAAATGGAAGTAAGACAGTAAGACTGCGTCTAAAACACACAAGAAACTTATCTTTCATACTGCTCTGCTGTGTGTTTGTTCACCTTAGGGAGTTCCATTTATGTTTAGATTCAGCGAGTTAGAAACACTTTTCTTCTAGGAGCAGGGTTTAAATGTTATAGACTTAATGGCAGTATACGCTGTAATGAGAAATGTCTGACTCGAAAACAGAGCTATCTAACAGAATGGTTCTCAATATGTGCATTCAACTTACAAGGTTAAACTGATGTGTGTATGCAGCAGTTCAGAAACCCTTTCTGTGCAGAATCTAAAAACAGACACTTCCAGCCAAATCCAGACCTATAAGATATAGAAATCAGACTGCCAATAAAACAAAGAAGTAAGACTGTATAAAACACAGAAGAAACGTATCTTTCAAACTGCTCTGCTGTGTATTCATTCACCCTAGGAAGTTGCATCTTTCTTTAGATTCATTAGTTGGGAACACGTTTCTTCTAAAAGCTGTGTTTGGATATTCCAGAGTCAATGGGAGTATACGCTGTAATGAGAAATATCTGGCTCTAAAACAAAAATGGAGTTATCTAGCAGAATGGTTGTCAAGGTGTACATTCAACTTTTCGAGTTAAACTGAGGTGTGTACGCAGTAGTTCAAAAACCCTTTCTTTGGAGAATCTAGAAACAGATATTTCCAGCCATATTCAGGCACATAAGAATTAGCAGTAAGACTGCGTCTAAAAAACAGGAGAAACGTAACATTCAAACTGCTCTGTTCTTCGTTCTGTCAACTTAGGAAGTGACATCTATGTTTAGATTCAGCGAGTTAGAAACAAGTTTCTTCTAAAAGCTGTGTAACGATATTCCAGAGCGAATGGGAGTATAGGCTGTTATGAGAAATATCTGGGTCTAAAACCAAAAGGGAGCTATCTAGCAGAATGGCTGTCCAGGTGTAAAATCAACTTACAGAGGTAAATTGATGTGTGTATGCAGCAGTTCAGAAACCCTTTTTATGAGAATCTAGAAAAAGATATTTCCAGCCATATTCAGGCACATAAGAATTAGCAGTAAGACTGTGTTGAAACACAGTAGAAACGTATCTTTGAAACTGCCCTGCTCTGTGTTCCTTCAGCCTAGGAAGTTACATCTATGTTTAGATTCAGCAAGTCAGAATCATTTTTCTTTTAAAAGCTGCGTATGTATATTCCAGAGTGAATGGGATTATATGCCGTAATGAGAAATATCTGGCTCTAAAACCAAATCAGAGCTATCCAGCAGAATGGATGTAAAGGGGTAGATTCAACTTACAGAGTTAAATTGATGTGTGTATGCAGAAGTTCAGAAACCCTTTCTTTGGAGACTCTAGAAACAGATGTTTCCAGCCATATACAAGCATGTAAGAATTAGCAGTAAGTCTGCTTCTGAAACACAGGAGAAACGTATATTTCAAAGTACTCTGCTGGGAGTTCTTTCACCTTAGGAAGTTGCATCTATGTTTAGATTTTGCAAGTTAGAAACATGTCTCTTCTAAAAGCTGCGTTTGCATATTCCAGAGTGAATGGGAGTATAGGCTGCAATGAGAATTACCTGGCTCTAAAACAAAAACGGAGCTAT
>NW_016108232.1:87863-89170 GCF_001604975.1 Cebus imitator | reverse complement strand
TATAAGAATTAGAAGTAAGACTGCGTCTCAAACACAGGACAAACGTATCTTTCAAGCTCCTCTGCTGTGTTTTCGTTCACCTTAGGGAGTTGCATCTATGTTTAGATTCAGCGAGTTAGAAACAAGATTCTTCTAAAAGCTGCCTTTGGAAATTCAAGAGTGAAAGTAGTACAGGCTGTAATGAGAAATATCTGGCTCTAAAACCAAAACAGAGCTATGTAGCAGAATGTTTGTCAAGGTATACATTCAATTTACAGAGTTAAATTGATCTGTTTATGCAGAAGATCAGAAACCCTTTCTTTCAAGAGTCTAGAAACAGATATTTCCAGCAATATACAGGCATATAAGAATTAGCAATAAGAGTGTTTAAAACACAGGAGAAACATATCTTTTAAACTGCTCTGCTGTGTGTTCGTTCACCTTAGGAAGCGGCACCTATGTTTAGATACTGCGAGTTAGAAACATGTTTCTTCTAAAAACTGCATTTGGATTTTAAAGAGTTATTGGGAATATAGGCTGCAATGAGAACTACCTGGCTCTAAAACCAAAACTGAACTATATAACAGAAGGGTTGTCAAGGTATAGATTCAACATACAGAGTAAAACTGATGTTTGTATGCAATAGTTCAGAAACCCTTTCTTGGGTGAATTTAGAAACACATATTTCTGACAATATTCAGGCATATAAGAATTAGCAATAAGACTGCGCCCAAAACAAAGGAGAAACGTATCTTTGAAACTGCCCTACAGTGTGTTCATTCACCCTAGGAAGTTGCACCTCTGTTCAGATTCATTGAGTTAGAAACACGTTTCTTCTAAAAGCTGCGCTTGGATATTCCAGAGTCAATGGGATTATAGGTCGTAAGGAGAAATATCTGGCTCTAAAACAAAAACAGAGCTGTCTACCAGAATGGTTGTGAAGATGTTCAATCAACTTACAGAGTTAAACTAATGTGTGTATACAGTAATTCAGAAACCCTTTCTTCGGAGAATATAGAGACAGATATTTCCAGTCATATACAGGCATATAAGAATTAGCAGTAAGACTGCGTGTGAAACACAGTATAAACGTATGTTTCAACCTGTTTTGCTGTATGTCCGTTCACCTTAGGACGTTGCATCTATGTTTAGATTCAGCGAGTAGAAACACGTTTCTTTTAAATGCTGAGTTTGGATATTCCAGAGTGAATGGGAATACAGGCCGTAATGAGAAATATCTGGCTCTAAAACCAAAATGGAGCCAACTAGCAGAATGTTTGTGAAGGTGTTGATTCAGCATACATACTAAAACTGATGTGTGTATGCAG
>NW_016108232.1:80521-82567 GCF_001604975.1 Cebus imitator | reverse complement strand
GAAACCCTTTCTTTGGTCAATTTAGAAACAGATATATTCAGCAGTAAAACTGTGCCTAAAACACAGGAGAATCGTATCTTCCAAACGGCTGTACTGTGAGTTCGTTCACCTTAGGAAGTGGCATCTATGTTTAGATTCAAAGAGTTAGAAAAAGGTTACTTCTAAAAGCTGCGTTTGGATATTCCAGAGAGCATGGGACTATATGCAGTAATGAGAAATATCTGGCTCTAAAACAAAAACGGAACTATGTAACAAAATCGTTGTCAAGGTGTAAAATCAACTTACTGATGTGTGTATGCAGCAGTGCAGAAACACTTTCTTTAGAGAATCTAGAAAGAGGTATGTCCAGTCACATACAGGAATATAAGCATTAGCAGTAAGAGTGTGTTTAAAACACAGGAGAAACGTATTTTTCAAACTATTGTGCTGTGCGATTGTACACCTTAGGAAGTTGCATCTATGTTTATATTCTGCGAGATAGAAACATGTTTCTCCTAAAAGCTGTGTTTGGATATTCCAGAGTGAATGGGACTACAGGCTGTAATAAGAAATATCTGGGGGAGGATCCAAGATGGCCGTTTAGGAGCAGCTCGGAATTGCAGCTCCCAGTGAAAGCGCAGAGGGTGAGTGGATGCCACCTTTTTATTGCCCACAGACTAGGCAGTTCCCAGGTGGAGAAGCTCCACAGGTCGCCAGCTCGGCTGTGCCAGCCGGCACCGCTGCTTTGCCCCGTACGGCTCCCTCGTCGGCGCCCTGGAGCACCGGTTCTCGGTACAAAATACACCAGTCTGGGTGCCATTTTGGCTGGCGATTGGAGCCACAGGAAGTCGCCCATTCATCTGTTTAAAAAGGGAACTGAACAGAGAACCAGGACAGTAGATTCCAGGGCAAAAAAAAAAAAAGCACCACAAACCTCAGTGCCGCTGTTTAAGCCAGTGCAGTGAGTGGCTGCAGGGGAAAACAAACAGACCCTGGCACCTCTTCAACATGAGACTGAAACACCAACTTAAAAAAAGGCTCTGAAGCAGGGAGCCAGGTGATCAGACTGGGCTAGTCCCACCCCCACAAGAGAACAGCAACCAGAAACTCTGGATTGAGAGTTTCACAGCAAGCACAGGTGAACCCGGGATGGTCCAGTGCTATGGGGGAGGGGTGCCCGCCATTCACGAGGCAGCCCACCATTACGGAGGTAGGCAGACCACCACTATGGAGGTAGTCAGCCAATGCTGAGGCAGCCCGCCATTGCCAAGGCAACCCGCCATTGCTGAGGCAGACCACAATTGGCAAGGCAACCCGCCACTGCAGAGAGACTCCCCCTCAACAGAGGCAGGCCACCATCGCCAAAGCAGTTCTAACTACACCCATATAAACAGGACTGCAGGGAAGTTCCCTCGGCAGCTGGGTGGAGCCCACAGCAGCTCAGCAAAACCCTCTACAGGCAGACAGTGAATAGGCTGCCTCCTTGCTGGGCAGGGCAGCTCTGAAGGAAAAAAAAAGGAGAAAAAAAAAAGGGAAGGCAGCAGCATAACTGAAACTCATAAAGCACTAAATCCCTGGGACAGAGCACCTGGGAACAAAAAGCAGTTTATGAGTTGTGCTGCAGCAGACCTAAACGTACCTGCCCAGCAGCTCAGAATGACAATAGAGCTCACAGCTCACCATTTGAGCTCCTATAAAGAAGATACCATCTCCTCAAGCAGCTCCCTGACCCCTATACATACAAAGAGCCACCTCATAAAGGAGAGATCAGATTGACACTATGTGGGTATCCTTCTGGGACAAAGATAGCAAAAGAGGAAAACTGGTAACAACCCTTACTGTTCAGCAGCTGCTGCAGGTGAACCCCAGGCAAGCAGGGCCTGGAGTGAACCTCAGCAGACCTACGGCAGAGGGGCCAGGCTGGCAGAAGGAAAACCAAGAAACAGAAATAACCTCATCATCAACAAACAGAACGTCAATCTGAAAGATTTGAGACCCAATCTGAAAGCCAGCAAGTACAAAGTCGACAGGTGGTTAAATGCTAAAAGATGGGAAAACCAGTGCAAA
>NW_016108232.1:74213-76996 GCF_001604975.1 Cebus imitator | reverse complement strand
CTATCGTCGATGGGCATTTGGGTTGGTTCCAGGTCTTTGCTATTGTAAACAGTGCTGCAATGAACATTCCTGTGCATGTGTCCTTATAGTAGAACGATTTGTAATCGATATTTCAAAACGCTCTGCTGTGTGTTTGTTCACCTTAGGAAATTGCATCTATGTTTGGATTCAACGAGTTTTAAACACATTTCTTCTAAAAGCTGCATTTGTATATTCCAGAGTGAATTGGAGCGTATGCAGTAATGACAAATATCTGTCTCTAAAACAAGAAAGGAGCTATCTAGCAGAATGGTTGTCAAGGTGTACATTCAACTTACAGAGTTCAACAGATGTGTGTATACAACAGTTCAGGAACCCTTTCTTTGGACAATCCAGAAACGGATATTTACAGCCACATAAAGGCATATAGGAATTAGCAGTAAGTCTACGTAAAAAACACAGGAAAAACGTATATTTCAAACTGCTATGCCGTGTGGTGGTTCACCTTAGGAAGTTGCATCCATGTTTAGATTCAGGGCGTTGGAAACACGTTTCTTCTAAAAGCTGCGTTTGGATATTCAAGAGTGAATTGGAGTATATGCTGTAATAAGAAGTATCTGGCTCTAAAACAAAAACGGAGCTATCTAACAGAATGGTTGTCAAGGTGTACATTCTGCTTACAGAGTTAAACTGATGTGTGTATGTAGAAGTTCAGAAACCTTTTCTTTGGAGCGTCTAGGATCGGATATTTCCAGCCATATACAGGAATATAAGAATTAACAGTAAGACAGCGTCAAAAACACAGGAGAACTGTATATTTGAAACGACTCTACTTTGCGTTGCTTCACCTTAGGAAGTTACATCTATGTTTAGATTAAGCGCGTTGGAAAAACGTTTCTTCTAAAAGCTGTGTTTGGATATTCCAGAGTGAAAGGGAGTATATGCTGTAAAGAGAAATATCTCACTCTAAAACAAAAACGGGGCTATCTAGCAGAACGGTTGTCAAGGTGTACATTCAACTTACAGGGACTAAATTATGCGTGTATGTACCACTACAGAAACCCTTTATTTGGAGAATCCAGAAACGGTTATTTCCAGCAATGTATAGACAGGTAAGAATTAGCGGTAAGACTGCATCTAAAACACAGGAGACACGTATATTTCAAACTGCTCTGCTGTGTGTTGCTTCACCTTAGGAAGTTGCATCAATATTTAGATTCAGCGAGTTAGAAACACGTTTTTTCTAACAGCTGCGTTTGGATATTCCAGAGTGAAATTGAGTGTATGCTCTATTGAGAAATATCTGGCTCTAAAACAAAAATGGAGCTATCTAGCTGACTGGTTTTCAAGTGTTCATTCATCTTACAGAGGTAAACTGACGTGTGTATGTAGCAGTTCAGAAAACCTTTCTTTGGAGAATCCAGAAACGGATATTTCCAGCCACATACAGGCATGAGAATTAGTTGTAATACTGCGCCTAAAACACAGAAGAAACGTATATTTCAAACGGCTCTGCCCTCCGTTGGTTCACCTAAGGAAGTTGCATCTATGTTTAGATTCAGCGAGTTGGAAACACGTTTCTTCTAAAAGCTGCGTTTGGATATTCCAGAGTGAATGGGAGTATAGGCTGTAATGAGAAATATCTGGCTCTAAAACAAAAACGGAGCTATCTAGCGGAATGATTGTGAAGATGTATATTCAACTTACAGAGTTAAACAGAAGTGTGAATGTAGCAGTTCAGAAACCTTTTTGGAGAATCTAGAAACAGATATTTCCAGCCCTATACAGGTATATAGGAATTAGCAGAAAGATCGCATATGAAACACAGGAGAAACATATTTAAAACTCCTCTTCTGTGTGTTCGTTCACCTTAGGAAGTTGCATCTATGTTTAGATTTAGAGAGTTAGAAACACGATTCTTCTAAAAGCTGCGTTTGGTTATTCCTGAGTGAATGGGACAATAGGGTGTAATGAGAAATATCTGTCTCTAAAACAAAAACGAAACTATCGAGCAGAAGGATTGTCAAGGTGTATATTCAACTTACAGGGCTAAATAGATATGTGAATGTAGCACTTTAGAAACCCTTTCTTTGTAGAATCTAGAAACAGATATTTCCAGCCATATATAGGTGAATAAGAATTAGCGGTAAGATCGCGTCTAAAACACAGGAGAAACTTATATTTAAAACTGCCCTGCTGTGTGTTCGATCACTTTAGGAAGTTTCATCCATGTTTAGATTCAGCGAGTTAGAAACACCTTTCTTCAAAAGCTGTGTTTGATATTCTTGAGTTAATGGGAGTATAGGGTGTAATGAGAAATATCTGGCTCTAAAACAAAAACGGAGCTATCTACCAGAATGATTGTCAAGGTGTATATTCAACTTACACAGTTAAACTGATGTGTGAATGTAGCAGGAACACTTTCTTCGGAGAATCTAGAAACAGATATTTCCAGCCATATACAGGTATATAAGCATTAGCAGTAAGGTTATGTCTAAAGCACAGGAGAAACGTATCTTTCAAACTGCTATGCTGTGTTTTCGTTCACATTAGGAAGTTGTAGCTATGTTTAGATTCATTGAGTTAGAAACACGTTTCTTGTAAAATCTGCGTTTCGATATTCCTGAGTGAATGGGAGTATAGCGTGTAATGAGAAATACCTGGCTCTAAAACAAAAACGGAGCTATCTAGCAGAATGATTGTCAAGGTGTATATTCAACTTACAGAGTTAAAGTGATGTGTAAAGTTTGCAGTTCAGAAACCATTTCTTTGGAGAAACAACAAACAGATATTTCCGGTCATTT
>NW_016108232.1:62249-74044 GCF_001604975.1 Cebus imitator | reverse complement strand
ATCTATCAGAATGATTTTCAAGGTGTATATTCAACTAACAGAGGTAAACTGATATGTGAATGTAGCACTTCAGAAACCATTTCTTGGGAGACTGTAGAAACAGATATTTAGAGGCATATAAGGATACTTAAGAATTAGCAGTAAGATCGCGTCTAAAACACAGGAGAAAGGCATATTAAAACTGCTCTACTGTGTGTTCAGTTCACCTTAGGAAGTTGCATCTATGTTTAGATTAAGCGAGTTAGGAACACGTTTCTTCTAAAAGCTGCGTTTGGATATTCCTGAGTGAATGGGAGTATAGAGTGTAATGGGAAACATCTGGCTCTAAAACAAAAACGGAGCTATCCAGCAGAATGATTGTAAAGGTGTACATTCAACTTACAGAGTTTAACTGATGTGTGTATGTAGCAGTTCAGAAACCCTTTCTTTGGAGAATCTAGAAACACATTTCCAGCATTATACAGGTATATAGGATTAGCAGTAATATCACGTATAAAACACAGGAGAAATATATATTTAAAACTGCTCAGCTGTGTGCTCGTTCACCTTAGGCAGTTGCATCTATGTTTACATTCAGCGAGTTGGAAGCACGTTCTTGTAAACGCTGCGTTTGGATATTCCTGAGTGAATTTGAGTATAGGTTGTAATGAGAACTATCTGGCTCTAAAACTAAAGTGGAGCCACCTAGTTGAGTGATTGTCAAAGTGTATATTAGACTTACAGAGTTAAACTGATGTGTGAATGTATCAGGTCAGGAACCAATTCTTTGGAGAATCTAGAAACACATATTTCCAGCCATATACAGGTATATAAGAATTAGCGGTAAGATCGCGTCTAAAACACAGGAGAAACGTATCTTTAAAACTCCTCTGCTGTGTGTTCGTTCACCTTAGGATGTTGCATCGATGTTTTGATTCACCGAGTTAGAAATACGTTTCTTCTAAAAGCAGCGTTTGGATATTCCTGAGTGAATAGGAGTATAGGTTGTAATGAGAAATATCTGCCTCTAAAACAATAACGGAGCTATCTAGCAGAATGATTGTCAAGGTGTATATTCAACTTACACAGATAATTTGATGTGTGAATGTAGAAGTTCAGATACACTTTCTTTGGAGAATCTGGAAACAGATATTTCCAGCCATACACATGTATGTAAGAATTAGCAGTACAATTGCATATAAAACACAGGAGAAATGTATATTTCAAACTGCTCTGCTGTGTGTTCATTCACTTTAGGAAGTTGTATCTATGTTTAGATTCAGTGAGTTGGAAACACGTTTCTTCTAAAAGCTGCGTTTGGATATACTGAGTGAATGGGAGTAAAGGGTGTAATGAGAAATATCTGACGCTAAAACAAAAACGGAGCTATCTAGCAGAATAATTGTCAAGGTGTACATTCAACTTACAGTGTTAATCTGATGTTTGCATGTAGGAGTTCACATCCCGTTTCTTTGGAGAATCTAGAAACAGATATTTCCACCCATATACAGGTATACAAGAATTAGCGGTAAGATCGCGCCTAAAACACAGGAGAAACGTATATTTCAAACTGCTCTGCTGTGTGTTAGTTCACCTTAGGAAGTTGCAGCTATGTTTAGATTCAGCAATTTAGAAACATGTTTCTGCTAAAAGCTGTGTTTGGATATTCCTGAGTGAATGGGAGTACAGGTTTTAATGAGAAATATCTGGCTCTAAAACAAAACGGAGCTATCCAGCAGAATGATTGTCAAGGTGTATATTCAACTTACAGAGCTAAGCTCAGGTGTTAGTGTAACAGATCAAAAACCCTTTCTTTGGAGAATCGACAAACAGATATTTCCAGCCATATACAGGTATATAAGAATTAGCAGTAAGATCGCATCTAAAACACAGGAGAAACGAATATTTCAAACTGCTCTGCTGTGTGTTCATTCACCATAAGAAGTTGCGTCTATGTTTAGATTCAGCAAGTTAGAAACACGTTTCTTATAAAAGCTGCGTTTGGATATTCCTGAGTGAATGGGAGTATAAAGTGAAATGAGAAATATCTGGCTCTAAAACAAAAACGGAGGATCGAGCAGAATGATTGTCAAGGTGTATATTCAACTTACAGAGATAAACTGATGTGTGTATGTAGCAGTTCAGAAACCCTTTCTTTGGAGGATCTAGAAACAGATATTTCCAGCCATACACAGGTATATAAGAATTAGCGGTAAGATCGCGTCTAAAACACAGGAGAAACGAATATTTCAAACTGCTCTGCTGTGTGTTCGTTCACCTTAGGAAGCTGCATCTATGTTTAGATTCAGCAAGTTAGAAACACGTTTTTTCTAAAAGCTGTGTTTGGATGTATTGAGTGAATGGGAGTATAGAGTGTAAGGAGAAATGTCTTGCTCTAAATCAAAAACGGAGCTATCGAGCAGAATGATTGTCAAGGTGTATATTCAACTTACAGAGTTAAACTGATGTGGGAATGTAGCAGTTCAGAAACCCTTTCTTTGTTGAAACTAGAAAGAGATCTTTCCAGCAGTATAACGGTATATAAGAATAAGCAGTAAGATCGCGTTTAAAACATAGGAGAAATGTGCATTTCAAACTGCTCTGCTGTGTGTTCGTTCACCTTAGGAAGTTGCATCTATGTTTAGATTCAGTGAGTTAGAAACACGTTTCTTTTAAAGGCTGCTTTTGGATATATTGAGTGAATGGGAGTATAGGGTGTAATGAGAAATATCTGACTCAAACAAAATCGGAGCTATCTAGCAGAATGATTGTCAAGGTGTATATTCAACTTACAGTGTTAATCTGATGTTTGTATGTAGGAGGTCAGATACCTTTTCTTTGGAGAATCTAGAAACAGATATTTCCAGCCATATACAGTTATGTAAGTATTAGTGGTAAGATCGCGTCTAAAACACAGGAGAAATGTATATTTCAAACTGATCTGCTGTGTGTTCGTTTACCTTAGGATGTTGCATCTATGTTTAGATTCGGCTGTTAGAAACACGATTCTTCTAAACCCAGCGTTTGGATATTCCTGAGTGAATGGGAGTATAAGGGGTAATGAGAAATGTCTGGCTGTAAAACAAAAATGGAGCTATCTAGCAGAAGGATTGTCAAGGTGTATATTCAACTTACATAGTTAAACTAATGTGTGAATGTAGCACTTCAGAAACCCTTTCTCTGTTGAATCTAGGAACAGATATTCCAGCCATATACAGGTATAAAATAATTATCAGTAAGATTGCGTCTAAAACATAGGAGAAACGTAGATTTCAAACTGATCTGCCCTGTGTTCATTCACCTTAGGATGTTGAAGCAATGTTTACATTCAGCGAGTTAGAAACACGTTTCTCCTAAAAGCAGCATTTGGATATTCCTGAGTAAATAGGAATATAGGTGTAATGAGAAATATCTGGCTCTAAAGCAAAAACGGAGCTATCTAGCAGAAGGTTTGTCAATGTGTATATTCAACTTACAGTATTAATCTGATGTTTGCAAGTAAGAGTTCAGATACCCTTTCTTTGGAGAATCTAGAAACAGACATTTCCAGCCATATACAGGTATATAAGAATTAGAGGTAAGATTGCATCCAAAAGACAGGAGAAACCTATAAATCAAAGTTCTCTGCTGTCTGTTCGTTCACCTTAGGCAGTTGCATCTATGTTTAGATTCAGCGAGTTAGAAACACGTTTCTTCTAAAAGCTGCGTTTGGATATTCCTGAGTGAATGGGATTGTAGGGCATAATGAGAATATCTGGCTCTAAAACAAAAACGGAGCTATGTAGAAGAATGATTGTCAAGGTGTATATTCAACGTAAAGAGCTAAACTGGTGTGTGAATGTAGTAGCTCAGAAACTCTTTCTTTCGAGAATCTAGAAACAGATATTTCCAGCCATATACAGGTTTATAAGAATTAGCGGTAAATTAGCGTCTAAAACACAGGAGAAACGTATATTTCAAACTACTCTACTGTGTGTTCGTTCACCTTAGGAAGTTGCATCTATGTTTAGATTCAGCGAGTTAGACACACGTTTCTTCTAAAAGCTGCTTTTGGATATTCCTGACTGAATGGGAGTATAGGGTGTAATGAGAATATATGGCTCTAAAATTAAAATGGAGCTATCTAGCACAATGATTGTGAAGTTGTTTATTCCAGGTACAGAGTTATACTGATGTGTGAATGTAGCAGTTCAGAAAACCTTTCTTTGTTTAATCTAGAAACAGATATTTCCAGCCATATACAGGTATGTAAGAATTAGCGGTAAGATCGCGTCTAAAACACAGGAGAAACGTATATTTCAAACTGCTTTGCTGTGTGTTCATTCACCTTAGGAAGTTGCATCTATGTTTAGATTCGGCGAGTTAGAAACACGTTTCTTCTAAACCCTGCGTTTGCATTTTCCTGAGTGAATGGGAGTAAAAGGTGTATTGAGAAATATCTCGCTCTAAAACAAAAACGGAGCTATGTAGCAGAATGATTGTCAAGGTGTATATTCAACTTACAGAGTAAAACTGATGTGTGAATGTCGCAGTTCAGAAACCCTTTTTTTGTTGAAACTAGAAACAGATATTCCAGCCATATACAGGTATATAAGAATTATGTGTAAAGTCGCGTCTAAAACACAGGAGAAACGTAGATTTCAAAGTGCTCTGCTGTGTGTTCATTCATCTTAGGATGTTGCATCGATGTTTAGATTCCCGAGTTAGAAACACGTTTCTTCTAAAAGCAGCATTTGGATATTCCTGAGTGAATGGGAGTATAGGTTGTAATGAGAAATATCTGCCTCTAAAGCAAAAAGGGAGCTATCCAGTAGAATGATTGTCAAGGTGTATATTCAACTTACAGAGCTAAACTCATGTGTTAATGTAACAGTTCAGAAACCCTTTCCTTGGAGAATCTAGAAACAGATATTTGCCGCCGTATACAGGTATATAAGAATTAGCGGAAATATCGCTTGTAAAAGAGAGGAGAAACGTATATTTCAAACTGCTCTGCTGTGTGTTCGTTCACCTTAGGAAGATTCATCTTTGTTTAGATTCAGTGAGTTAGAAACACGTTTCATTTAAAAGCTGCGTTTGGATATTCCTTAGTGAATGCGAGTATCGGGTGTAATGAGAAATATCTGGCTGTAAAACAAAAACGGAGCTATCCAGCAGAATCATTGTCAAGGTGTGTATTCAACTTACAGAGCTAAACTCAGGTGTTAATGTAGCAGTTCAGAAACCCTTTCTTTGGAGAATCTAGAAACAGATATTTCCCACCATGCACAGATATATAAGAATTAGTGGTAATATCACGTCTAAAAGACAGGAGAAACCTATATTTCAAAGTTCTCTGCTGCCTGTTTGTTCACCTTAGGAAGTTGCATCTATATTTAGATTCAGGGAGTTAGAAACACGTTTCTTCAAAACGCTGTTTTTGGATATTCCTGAGTGAATGGGCGTATAAGGTGGAATGAGAAAAATCTGGCTCTAGAACAAAAATGGAGCTATGTAGCGGAATGATTGTCAAGGTGTATAATCAAGATACATATTTAAACTGATGTGTGAATGTAGCAGTTCAGAAACCCTTTCTTTTGAGAATCTAGAAACAGATATTTCCAGCCATATAAAGTTATATAAGAATTAGTGGCAAGATTGCGAATAAAACACAGGAGAAAAGTATATTTCAAACTGCTCTGCTGTGTGTTCGTTCGCCTTAGGAAGCTGCATCTATGTTTACATTCAGCAAGTTAGAAACACGTTTTTTCTAAAAGCTGTGTTTGGATGTATTGAGTGAATGGGAGTATAGGGTGTAATGAGAAATGTCTGTCTCTATATCAAAAACGGTGCTATTGAGCAGAATGATTGTCAACGTGTATATTCAACTTACAGAGCCAAAGTGATGTGTTAATATAGTATTTCAGAAACCCTTTCCTTGGAGAGCCTAGAAAGAGATATTTCCAGCCATATACAGGTATAAAAAAATAAGCGGTAATCTCGTGTCTAAAACACAGGAGAAATGAGTATTTCAACCTGCTCTGCTGTGTATTCTTTCACCTTAGGAAGCTGCATATATCTAGAGATGTACCGAGTTAGAAACAGGTTTCTTCTAAAAGCTGCGTTTGTACATTCCTGAGTGAATGGGAGTATAAGGTGTAATGAGAAATATCTGGCTCTAGAACAATAATGGAACTATCTAGCAGAATGATTGGCAAGATGTATAATCAACTTACAGAGATAAACTGATGTGTAAAGTAGCAGTTCAGAAACCCTTTCTTTCGAGAATCTAGAAACAGATATTTCCAGCCATACACAGGTATATGAGAATTAGCGGTAAGATCACGCCTAAAACACAGGAGAAACGTATCTTTAAAACTGCTCTGCTGTGTGTTCGTTCACCTTAGGAAGTTGCATATATGTTTATATTCAGCGAGTTAGAAACACGTTTCTTCTAAAAGCTGCGTTTGGATATTCCTGAGTGAATGGGAGTATGGGGTGTAATGACAAATATCTGGCTCTAAAACAAAAATGGAGCTATCCAGCAGAATGATTGTCAAGGTGTATATTCAACTTACAGAGGTAAACTGATGTGTTAATGTAAAAGTTCAGAAACCAATTCTTTGGAGAATCTAGAAACACATATTTCCAGCCATATACAGGTATATAAGAATTAGCGGTAAGATCGCATCTAAAACACAGGAGAAACGTGTATTTCAAACTGCTCTGCTGTGTGTTCATTCACCTTAGGAAGTTGCATATATGATTAGATTCAGCGAGTTAGAAACACGTTTCTTCGAAAAGCTGCGTTTGGATATTCCTGAGTGAATGGGAGTATAGGGTGTAATGAGAAATATCTGGTTCTAGAACAAAAACGGGGCAATCTAGCAGAATGATTGTCAAGGTGTATAATCAATTTACAGAGTTAAACTGATGTGTGAATGTAGCAGTTCAGAAACCCTTTCTTTCGAGAATCTAGAAACAGATATTTCCAGCCATATACAGGTATGTAAGAATTAGCAGTAAGATCACGTCTAAAACACAGGAGAAACGTATCTTTAAAACTGCTCTGCTGTGTGTTCGTTCACCTTAAGAAGTTGCATCTCTGTTTAGATTCAGCGAGTTAGAAACACGTTTCTTCAGACATACATGAGGCCAAAAAACATATGAAAAAATGCTCATCATCACTGATCATCAGAGAAATGCAAATCAAAACAACATCGAGTTACCATCTCACGTGAGTTATAAAGGCGATCATTAAAAAATCTGGAGACAACAGATGCTGGAGAGGATGTGGAGAAATAGGAACACTTTTGCAATGTTGGTGGTGGTGTAAATTAGTTCAACCATTGTGGAAGACAGTGTGGTGATTCCTCAAGGACCCAGAAATAGAAATTCCATTTGACCCAGCAATCCCATTACTGGGTGTATATCCAAAGGATTACAAATCGTTCTACTATAAGGACATGTGCACATGCATGTTCATTGCAACACTGTTTACAGTAGCAAAGTCCTGGAACCAACCCAAATGCCCATTGACGTTAGACTGGATAGGGAAAATGTGGCACTTATACACAATGGAATATTATGCAGCCATCAAAAACGATGAGTTTGGGTCCTTTGTAGGGACATGGATGAACCTGGAAACCATCATTCTCAGCAAAATGACAGAAGAGCAGGAGATCAAACACCGCATGTTCTCACTCATAGTCGGGTGTTGAAAAATGAGAACACATGGACAGAGGGAGGGGAGCTATACACACTGGGGTTAATTGGGGGGAAATAGCGGAGGGACGGTGGCGGTGGGGAGCTGGGGAGATACAGCAAGGGGATAAATGCCAGATGTAGGTGATGGGGAGGAAGGCAGCAAATCACAGTGACACCTATGTATCGATGCAAAAATTTTGCATGTTCTTCACATGTACCCCAAAACCTAAAATGCAATAAAATAAATAAATGGGGGAAAAAAGAAAAATACCTGGCTCTAAAACAAAAACGAAGCAATCTAGCAGAATGGCTGTCAAGGGGTACATTCACTTTACACAGTTAAACTGATGTGTGTATGCAGCACTTCATAAACCCTTTCTTTAGAGAATCCAGAAACGGATATTTCCTGTGATATACAGGCTTAAAAAATTAGCAATAAGACTCCGTCTAAAACACAGGAGAAACGTATATTTCAAACTGCTCTGCTGTGTGTTGATTCAACTGAGGAAGTTGCATCTATGTTTAGATTCAGCGAGTTGGAAACACGTTTCTTCTAACAGCTGCGTTTGGATATTCCAGAGTGAATTGGAGTATATGCTGTAATGAGAAATATCTGGCTCTAAAAGAAAAACGGATCTATCTAACAGAATGGTGGTTAAAGTGTGCATTCAACTTACAGAGTTTAACTGATGTGTGTATGTAGCAATTCAGAAACCCTTTCTATAGAGAATCGAGAAATGGATATTTCCAGCAATATACATGCATATAATTATTAGCAGTAAAACTGCGTCTAAAACACAGGAGAAACATATGTTACAAACTGCTCTGCTGTGTTTATTCATCTTAGGACGTTACATCTATGTTTAGATTCAGCGAGTTGCAAATACATTTCTTCTAAAAGCTGCGTTTGGATATTCCACAGTGAATGGGAGTACATTCTGTAATGAGAAATATCTGGATGTAAAACAAAAACAGAGCTTTCTAGAAGAATGGTTGTCAAGGTGTCAATTCAACTTACACAGTTAAACAGATGTGTGAATGTAGCAGTTCAGAAACCCTTTCTTTGGAGAACCCAGAAACGGATATTTCCAACCGCATACAGGCATATAAGAATTAGCAGTAAGACTGTGTCTAAAACACAGGAGAAACGTATATTTCAACCTGCTCTGCTGTATGTTGGTTCACCTTTGGAAGTTGCATCTATGTTTAAAGTCAGCGAGTTGGAAACAGGTTTCTCCTAAAACCTGCGTTTGGATATTCCACAGTCAATGGGAGTATATGTTGTAATGAGAAATATCTGGTTCTAAAACAAAAACGGAGGTATCTATCAGAATGGTTGTCAATGTGTACGTTCAACTTACACAGGTAAACTGACGTGTGTATGTAGCAGTTCAGAAACCCTTTCTTTGGAGAATCCAGAAACAGGTATTTCTAGCCATATACAGTCATATAAGAATTAGCAGTACGATTGCGTCTAAAACACAGAAGAAATGCATAGTTCAAACTGCTCTGCTCTGTGTTTGTTCATCTTAGGAAGTTGCATCTATGTTTAGATTCAGTGAGTTGGAAACAAGTTACTTCTAAAAGCTGTGTTTCAATATTCCAGAGTGAAAGGGAGTATAAGATGTAATGAGAAATATCTGGCTCTAAAACATAAAGGAGCCCTCTAGAAGAAAGGTGGGGAAGGCTAGCATTCAACTTACAGAATTAAACTGATGTGTGTATGCACCAATTCAGAAAACATTTCTTTGGGGAATCCAGAAACGGATATTTCCAGCCATATACAGGCATATGAGAATTAGCAGTAAGACTGCGTCTAAAACACAGGAGAAACGTATATTTCAAACTGCTCTGCTGTGTGTTCGTTCACCTTAGGAAATTGCATCTATGTTTAGATTCAGCGAGTTGGAAACACGTTTCTTTTAAAGCTGCGTTTGGATCTTCCAGAGTGAATGGGAGCATATGCTTGAATGAGAAATATCTGGCTCTAAAAGAAAAATGGAGCTATCTGGCACAGTGGTTGTCAAGGTGTACATTCATCTTACAGAGCTAAACTATGTGTTTATGTAGCAGTTCAGAAACCCTTTCTTTGGAGAATCCAGAAACGGATATTACCAGCCATATACTTGCATATATCAATTAGCAGTAAGACTGTGTCTAAAACACAGAAGAAACGTATATTTCTAACTGCTCTGCTGTGTGTTGCTTCAGCTTCGGAATTTGCATCTATGTATAGATTCAGCAAGTTGGAAACACGTTTCTTCTAAAACCTGCGTTTGGATATTCCAGAGTGAATGGGAGTATAGGCTGTAATGAGAAATATCTGGCTCTAAAACAAAAACGAAGCTCTCTATCAGAATGGTTGTCAAGGTGTACGTTCAACTCACAGAGTTAAACTGATGTGTGTATGTAGCAGTTCAGATGCCCTTTCTTTGAAGAATCCAGAAACGGATATTTCCAGTCACATACAGGTATATAAGAATTAGCAGTAAGACTGCGTCTAAAACACAGGAAAAACGCATATCTCAAAATGCTCTGATGTGTGTTGGTTCACCTTAGGAAATTACATGTATATTGAGATTCAGCGAGTTGGAAACACGTTTCTTCTAAAAGCTGCTTTTGGATATTCCAGAGTGAATGGGAGTATATTGTGTAATGAGAAATATCAGGCTCTAAAACAAAAACGGAGCTATGTAGAACAATGATTGTCAAGGTGTATATTCAACTTACAGAGATAAACAGATGTTTGAATGTAGCTGTTTAGAAAACCTTTCTTTGGAGAATCTTGAAAGAGATAATTCCGGCCACATACAGGCTCATAAGAATTAGCGGTAAGATGCTTCTAAAAACACAGGACAAACGTATATTTCAACCTGCTCTGCTGTGTGTTGGTTCATCCTAGGAAGTTGCATCTATGTTTAGATTTAGGGAGTTTGAAACACGTTTTTTCGAAAAGCTGCATTAGGATATTCGTGAGTGAATAGGAGTATATGCTGTAATGAGAAATATCTGACTCTAAAACAAAAAAGGAACTATCTAGCAGAATGGTTGTCAATGTGTGCATTCAACTTACAGAGTCAAATTGATGTGAGTATGTAGCATTTCAGAAACCATTTCGTTGGAGAATCCAGAAACGGATATTTCCAGCCATATGCCATCATATAAGAATTAGCAGTAAGATGCTTCTGAAACACAGGAGAAACGTACATTTCAAACTCCTCTGATCTGTGTTGGTTCAGCTTAGGTAGTTACATCTACTTGTAGATTCAGCGAGGTGGAAACACCTTTCTTCTAAAAGCTGCTTTTGGATATTCATGAGTGAATGGAAGTATAAGCTGTAATGAGAAATATCTGGCTCTAAAAGAAAAACGGAGCTATCACGCAGAATGGTTGTAAAGGTGTACATTCAACGAACAGAGTTAAACTGGTGTCTGTATGTACCAGTTCAGAAACACTTTCTTTGGAGAATACAGAAAGGGATATTTCCAGCCATATACAGGTATATAAGAATAGGCAGTTGGACTGCGTCTAAAACACAGGAGAAACGCATAGTTCAAACAGCTCTGCTGTGTGTTGGCTCACCTTAGGATGTTGCATATATGTTTAGATTCTTCGAGTTGAAAACATTTTTCTTCTAAAACCTGCGTTTGGACATTCCAGAGTGAAAGGGAGTATATGGTGTTATGAGAAATATCTGGCCCTAAAGAAAAAACGGAGCTCTCTAGCAGAATGGTTGACAAGGTGTATATTCAACTTACAGAGTTAAACTAATGTCTGTATTCAACAGTTCAGAAACCCTTACTTTGGAGAATCCAGAATTGGGTATTTCCAGCCATATACAGCCATATAAGAATTAGTAGTAAGACTGTGTTTAAAACACAGGAGAAACGAATATTACAAATGGCTCTGCTCTGTGTTGGTTAATCTTAGGAGGTTGCATCTATATTTAGATTCAGCGAGTTGGAAACACGTTTCTTCTAAAAGCTGCGTTTTGATATTTAAGAGTGAATGGGAGTATATGCTACAGTGAGAAATATGGAGCTCTCTAGTGGAGTGGTTGTCAAGGTTTCCATTCAACTTACAGAGTTAAACTGATGTGTGTATGTAGCAGTTCAGGAACCCTTTCTGTG
>NW_016108232.1:53891-61534 GCF_001604975.1 Cebus imitator | reverse complement strand
CTCTTCAACAGGCGACTGGAACACCAGCTTAAAAAAGGCTCTGAGGCAGGGAGCCAGGCGATCAGGCTTGGCTGGTTCAACCCCCACAAAAGAACAGCAACCAGATACTCTGGATTGAGAGTTTCACAGCAAGCGCAGCTGAACCCGGGACGGTCCAGCTCTGTGGCGGGGGGGCATCTGCTATTACCGAGGCAGCCCACCACTACGGAGGTAGTCAGCCATTGCTGAGGCAGCCCGCCGTTGCCAAGGCAACCCGCCACTGTAGAGACACTCCGCCTCAACAGAGGCGGGCCACCATCGCGAAGGCAGTTCTAACTACACCCATAAAAACAGAACTGCAGAGAAGTTCACTCGCCAGCTGGGCGGAGCCCACAGCCCCTCAGCAAAGCCTCTACAGGCAGACAGTGACTAGGCTGCCTCCTTGCTGGACAGGGCAGCTCTGAAGGAAAAAAAAAAAAAAGAGAGAAGGCATCAGTATAGCCGAAAACCATAAAGCCATAAATCCCAAGGACAGAGTACCTGGGAACAAAAAGCAGTTTATGAGTTCTGCTGCAGCAGACCTAAACGTACCTGCCCGGCAGCTCTGAATGAACAACGGAGCTCACAGCTCATCATTTGAGCTCCTATAAAGAAGAGACCGTCTCCTCAAGCAGCTCCCTGACCCCTATATATCCAAAGAGCCACCTCATAAAGGAGAGATCAGATTGACACTAGGCAGGTGTTCTTCTGGGACCAAGATAGCAGAAGAAGAAAACTGGTAACAACCCTTACTGTTCAGCAGTTGCTGCAGGTGACCCCGGCAAGCAGGGCCTGGAGTGCACCTCAGCAGACCTACAGCAGAGGAGCCAGATTGTCAGAAGGAAAACGAAGAAACAGAAATAACCTCATCATCAACAAACAGAACGTCAATCTGAAAGATTTGAGACCCAATCTGAAAGCCAACAATGACAAAGTCGACAGGTGGATAAATCCTTAAAGATGGGAAGAATTGAGCGCAAAAAGGATGTAAACACCCGAAACCAGAACACCTCTCCTCCTACAAGGGATCACAACTCCTCACCAGCAAGGGAACAAGGTTGGATGGAGAACGAGTGTGATGATATGACAGAATCAGACTTCAGAAGGTGGGTAGTAAGAAACTTCTGTGCACTTAAAGAGCATGTTCTAACCAAATGCAAAGAAACTAAGAACCTTGAAAAAAGATTTGATGAAATGCTAACGAGAATGGACAAAATAGAAAGGAATATAAGTGAATTGATGGAGCTGAAAAACGCAACACGAGAACTTCACGAAGCATGCACAAGTATCAACAGCCGAATTGACCAAACAGAGGACAGGATATCAGAGGTCGAAGATAAACTCAATGAAATAAAACGGGAAGGCAAGACTGGAGAAAAAAGGGTAAAAAGGAATGAATAAAATCTCCAAGAAATGTGGGACTATGTGAAAAGACCTAATCTACGTTTGATAGGCGTACCTGAATGCGACGAAGAGAATGAATCCAAGCTGGAAAATACTCTTCAGGATATTATCCAGGAAAACTTCCCCAACCTAGCAAGGCAGGTAAACATTCAAGTCCAGGAAATACAGAGAACACCACAAAGATATTCGTCAAGAAGAGCAACCCCAAGGCACATAATCGTCAGATTCACCAGGGTTGAAATGAAGGAGAAAATACTAAGGGCAGCCAGAGAGAAAGGTCGGGTTACCCACAAAGGGAAGGCCATCAGACTCACAACAGATCTCTCAGCAGAAACCCTACAAGCCAGAAGAGAGTGGTGGCCAATATTCCACATCCTTAAGGAAAAGAACTTTCAACCCAGAATCTCCTATCCAGCCAAACTAAGCTTCATTAGTGAAGGACATATAAAATCCTTTGTGAACATGCAAGTATTCAGAAATTTCGTCACCACCAGGCCAGCTTTGCAAGACCTCCTTAAAGAGGCTCTACACATATAAAGGAACAACAAGTACCAGCCACTCCAAAAACATGCCAAAAGGTAAACAGAATCAACACAATGATGAATCTACATCAACTAAAGGACAAAACACCCAGGTAGCACCAAAATGGCAGTATCAAATTCACACTTAACAATAATAACCCTAAATCTAAATGGATTAAATGTACAATCAAAAGACACAGACTGGCAGACTGGATAAAAAGCCAAAACACATCCTTGTGCTGTATCCAGGAAACCCATCTCACATGCAAGGATACACAAAGGCTCAAAATAAAGGGATGGAGGAAGATTTACCAAGCAAATGGAGAGCAAAAAAAAAGCAGGAGTTGCAATTATCATCTCTGATAAATTAGCAACAAAGATAAAAAGGGACAAAAAAGGACATTACATAATGGTAAAATGATCAATAAAACAAGAATTGCTAATGATCCTAAATATATATGCACCCAACACAGGAGCACCCAGATATATAAGGCAAGCTCTTAATGACTTATGAAGAGACTTAGACTTCCACACAAAAATAGTGGGTGACTTTAACACCCCATTGTCTATATTAGACATATCAACCAGACAGAAAATTAACAAGGATATCCAGGACTTGAACTCAGACCTGGACCAAGCAAACCTAATAGACATGTACAGAACTCTCCACCCCAAATCCACAGGATATACATTCTTCTCAGCACCACATCACACCTACTCTAAAATTGACCACATAATTGGGAGTAAATCACTCCTCAGAAAATGCAATAAGAAAGGAAATCGTAACAAACAGTCTCTCAGACCACAGTGCAATCAAGTTAGAACTCAGAATTCAAAAACTAACTCAGAACCGCACAGCTTCATGGAAAGTGAACAACTTGCTCTTGAATGTTGACTGGATAAACAATGAAATGAAAACAGAAATAAAGATGTTCTTCGAAACCAATGAGAATGAAGACACAACATATCAGAATCTCTGGGACTCATTTAAAGCAGTCTCTAGAGGAAAATATATAGCAATAAATGCCCACATGAGAAGCAAGGAGAGATCAAAAATTGACACCCTATCATCAAAACTGAAAAGGCTAGAGGAACAAGATCAAAAAACCTCAAAGCATAGCAGAAGACAAAAAATAACTAAGATCAGAGCAGAACTGAACGAGATAGAGACACAAAAAACCCTTCAAAAAATCAATAATCCAGGAGCTGGTTTTTTGATAAGATCAACAAAATAGACAGATTACTAGCCAGATTAATAAAAAAGAAAAGGGGGAATAACCAAATTGACGCAATAAAAAATGATAAAGGGGATATCACCACAGATTCCACAGAAATTCAAACCATCATCAGAGATTATTACAAACAACTCTAGGCACACAAACTAATAAACATGGAAGAAATGGATAAATTCCTGGACATTTGCCTCCACCCAAGCCTAAACCAGGAAGAAGCCAAAACCCTGAACAGACCCATAACAAGGTCTGAAGTTGAGGCAGCAATTAAGAGCTTACCACCCAAAAAAAGCCCAGGTCCAGATGGGTTCACAGCTGAATTCTACCAGACGTTCCAAGAGGAGCTGGTACCATTCCTTCTGAAACTATTCCAAACAATACAAAAAGAGAGAATTCTTCCCAAATCATTTTATGACACCAACATCATCCTGATTCCAAAACCCGGCAGAGGCTCAACAAGAAAAGAAAACTTCAGGCCAATATCCATGATGAACATAGATGCAAAAACCTTCAATAAAATACTGACAAGCCGATTGCAACAGCATATCAAAAAGCTTATCCACCATGATCAAGTAGGCGTCATCCCGGGGATGCAAGGCTGGTTCACCATACGCAAGTCTATAAACGTAATTCACCACATAAACAGAACCAAAGACAAAAACCACATGATTATCTCAATTGATGCAGAGAAGGCCTTTGACAAAATTCAACAGCGCTTTATGCTAAAAGCACTCAATAAGCTAGCAATTGATGGAACGTATCTCAAAATAATAAAAGCTATTTATGATAAACCAACAGCCAATATCATAGTGAATGGGCAAAAAATTGAAGCATTGCCCTTGAAATGTGGCACCAGACAAGGATGTCCTCTATCACCACTGCTATTCAATATAGTATTAGAAGTTCTAGCCAGAGCAATCAGGCAAGAAAAAGAAATAAAGGGCATTCAAATAGGAATGGAGGAAGTCAAATTGTCTCTATTTGCAGATGACATGATTGAATAACTAGAAGACCCATTGTCTCAGCCCCAAATCTCCTGAAACTGATAAGCAAATATCTGGCTGTAAAACAAAAATGGAGCATTCCAGCAGAATGGTTGTCAAGGTGTACATTCAACTTACAGAGTTAAACGGATGTGTGTATGCAGCAGTTCAGTAACCCTTTCTTTGGAGAATCAAGAAACGGATATTTCCAGCCATATACAGTCATAAAAGAATTAGCAGTCAGACTGCGTCTAAAACACAGCAGAAGCGTATATTGCAAATGGCTCTGCTGTGTGTTGGTTCATCTCAGGAAGTTGCATCTATGTTTAGTTTCAGCGAGTTTGAAACATGTTTCCATTAAAAGCTGCGTTTGGGTATTCAAGAGTGAATGGGAATATATGCTGAAATGAGAAATATCTGGCTCTAAAACAAAAGCGGAGCTATCCAGCAGAATGGTTGTCAAGGTGTACATTCAACGTACAGAGTTAAACTGATGTGTGTATGTAGCAGTTCAGAACCCCTTTCTTTCAAGAACCCAGAAATGGATATTTCCAGCCAGTTACAGGCATATAAGAATTAGCAGGAAGAATGCGTCTGAAACACAGGAGATAAGCATATTTCAAACTGCTCTGCTGTGTGTTGGTTCACCTTAGGAAGATGCATCTATGATTAGATTCAGCGAGTTGGAAACATGTTTCTTGTAAAACCTGTGTTTGGATATTCCAGATTGAAGTGGAGTACAAGCTCTAATGAGAAATATCTGGCTCTAAAAGAAAAACATTGATATCTAGCAGAATGGTTGCCAAGGTGTACATTCAACTTACAGAGTTAAACTTATGTGTGTATGCAGCAGGTCAGGAACCCTTTCTTTGGAGAATCCAGAAACGGATATTTCCAGCCATATACATGCATATAAGAATGAGTATTAAGGCTGTGTCTAAACACAAAAGAAAGGTATATTTTAAGCTGCTTTGCTGAGTGTTATTTCAGCGTAGGAAGTTGCATCTATGTTTAGATTCAGCGAGCTGTAAATACGTTTCTTCTAAAAGCTGCATTTGGATATTCCAAAATGAATGGGAGTATATTGTGTAATGAGAAATATCTAGCTCTAAAACAAAAACGGAGCTCTCTAACAGAATGGTTGTCAACGTGTACATTCAACTTACAGAGTAAAACTGATGTGTGTCTGTAGCAGTTCAGAAACCCTTTCTTTGGAGAATCCAGAAACGGATATTTCCAGCCATATACAGGCATATAAGAATTTTCAGTAAGACTGCATCTAAAACACAGGATAAACGTATATTTTGAACTGCTCTGCTGTGTGTTGGTTCATCTTAGGACGTTGCATCTAAGTTTAGATTCAGCGAGTTGAAAACACATTTCTTCTAAAAGCTGAGTTTGGATATTCCAGGGTGAATGGGATTATAGGCTATAATGAGAAAAATCTGACTCTAAAACAAAAATGGTGCTATCTACTAGAATGGTTGTCAAGGGGTACATTCAACTTACAGAGTTAAACTGATGTGTGTATGCACCAGTTCAGAATTCCTTTCTTTGGAGAACCCAGAAAAGGATATTTCCAGCCATATACAGGCATATGATAATTAGTAGTAAGACTGCATCTAAAACACAGCAGAAATGTATATTTCAAACTGCTCTACTGTGTGGTAGTTCACCTTAGGAAGCTCAATCTATGTTGAGATTCAGCGAGTTGGAAACATGTTTCTTCTAAAAGCTGCGTTTGGATATTCCAGAGTGAATGACAGTATAAGCTGTAATGGGATATATCTGGCTCTAAAACAAAAACAGAGCTCTCTAGCAGAATGGTTGTCAAGGTGTACATTCAAGTTACAGAGTTAAACTGATGTATGTCTGTAGCAGTTCAGAAACCCTTTCTTTGGAGAATCCAGAAACATATTTCCAGCCACATACAGGTATATAAGAATTAGCAGTAAGACTGCATCTAAAGCACAGAAGAAACGCATATTTTGAACTGCTATGCTGTGTGTCTGTTCACCTTAGGGAGTTGCATCTATATTTAGATTCAGGGAGTTGGAAACACGTTTATTCTAAAAGCTGCCTTTGGATAGTCCAGAGTGAATTGGAGTATATGGTGTAATGAGAAATATATGGCTCTAAAACAAAAACGGAGCTCTCTAGCAGAATGGTTGTCAAGGTGTACATTCAACTTACAGAGTAAAACTGATGTGTGTATGTAGCAGTTCAGAAACACTTTCTTTGGAGAATCCAGAAATGGATATTTCCAGCCATATATAGGTATATAAGAATTAGCAGGAAGACTACGTCTAAAACACAGAAGAAACACATATTTCCAACTGCTCTGCTGTGTATTTGCTCACCTTAGGACGTTGCATCTATGTTTACATTCAGCGAGTTGGAAACACGTTTCTTCTTTTTTTTTTTTTTTTTTTCAAAGGAACATTCCTTTAAGTTTCACCTTAGGAAAACAGAGACACTCTGTGAAAGCATGCAGGGCACTCCTGGGCGCCCAAGTCATTTTCTACTCCAGAGGATATGGAGAAAAAGGCTGGAGGGAAACAAAGGGCCTCAAGGGAAAGGAGGAAAAGCAGTCTCTAGCCTTATGTAATGTAAACCCCTTGGAGTAAGTTCCAAAGAGGAAAGGAGGCAGAAGGAAGAGAAGCTCCAAGGTGAGGTCTGCTCCAGGACAAGATGATGTAGAGGTATGGAGACTGCCCTGCCATCACTTCCCATGTAAGTCGCTCAGCTCCTTGTCATCCTTTCAGCGCTTGTGGGTGAAGAGGGAGGCGACAGGGTAAAGCTAGGCTTTGGCCAGGAAGCGGTATCCTGGGATGTCAATCTCATACTCTCCCAGGTTGATGAAATCTGTTGTCGCCACCTGCTCTTCCACTGTGTCCTCAGAAAAATTGTCCACAAAGCCCCGGCAAACATGGCGCTCCAGGCTGTAGCTGTAGGAAAGGCTGGTCGTCTTGCCAACAAACTGCCCATTCCGGTAAACGGGCTCTCCCCACGAAGGCCAAAGGTCTAGGTCTGTGTCATGGTCATCCAGGATGAACATGGTGAAGCATTTATACAGGTTTCTTCTAAAAGCTGCGTTTGGATATTCCAGAGTGAATGGGAGTATATGGTGTAATGAGAAATATCTGTCTCTAAAACAAAAACGGAGCCATCTAGCAGAGTGGTTGTCAAGGTGCACATTAAACTTACAGAGTTGAACTGATGTGCGTCTCTCGCAGTTCAGAAACCCTTTCTATGGAGAATCCAGAAACAGATATTTCCAGCGATATACAGGCATAAAAGAATTCGCAGTAAGACTGTGTCTAAAACACAGGAGAAACACATATTTCAAACTGCTCTGCTGTGTGTTTGTTCATCTTAGGGTGTTGAACAATGAGAACACGTGGACACAGGGAGGGGAGCACTACACACTGGGATCAGTTGGGGGGAAATAGGGGAGGGAGGGTGGGGGGTGGGAAGCTGGGGAG
>NW_016108232.1:51411-53418 GCF_001604975.1 Cebus imitator | reverse complement strand
GTTTGTTGATGATGAGGTTATTTCTGTTTCTTGGTTTTCCTTCTGACAGTCTGGCCCCTCTGCTGTAGGTCTGCTGAGGTTCACTCCAGGCCCTGCTTGCCTGGGGTTCACCTGCAGCAGCTGCTGAACACTAAGGGTTGTTACCAGTTTTCTTCTTCTGTTATCTTTGTCCCAGAAGGATACCCGCCTAGTGTCAATCTGATCTCTCTTTTATGAGATGTCTCTTTGGATATATAGGGGTCAGGGAGCTGCTTGATTAGACGGTCTCTTCTTTGTAGGAGCTCCAATGGTGAGCTGTGAGCTCTGTTGTTGTTCATTCAGAGCTGCTGGGCAGGTACGTTTAGGTCTGCTGCAGCAGAACTCATAAACTGCTTTTTGTTCCCAGGTGCTCTGTCCCAGGGATTTAGGGGTTTATTTTTGAGTTTCCATTATGTTGCCGCCTTCTTTTTTTTTTTTCCTTCAGACCTGCCCTGTCCCAGGTCCAGCAAGAGGGCAGCCTAGTCTCTGTCAGCCTATAGAGGCTTTGCTGAGCTGCTGTGGGCTCCGCCAATCTGCCTAGTGAACTTCCCTGCAGTCCTGTTTATATGGGTGTAGTTAGAACTGCTTTGGCCATGGTGGCCCACCTCTGTGGAGGCGGAGTCTCTCTGCTGTGGCGGGTTGCCTTGCCAACGGCAGGCTGCCTCAGCAATGGCGGGTTGCCTTGGCAATGGCGGGCTCCCTCAGCAATGGCGGGTTGCCTTGGCAACAGCGGGCTGCCTCAGCTTTGGCCGACTACCTCCGTCATGGTGGGCTGCCTCAGTAATGGCGGACGCCCCTCCCCCACAGAGCTGGACTGTCCCGGGTTCAGCTGCGCTTGCTGTGAAAGTCTCAATCCAGAGTTTCTGGTTGCTGTTCTTTTGTGGAGGTGGGACCAGCCGAGCCTGATCGCCTGGCGCCCTGCCTCAGCTCCTTTTTTAATTTCGTGTTCCAGTCGCCTGTTGAACAGGCACCGGCATCTGTTCGTTTTCCCCTGTGGCCACTCAGTGCGCTGGCTTAAACAGTGGCACTGAGGTTTGTGGTGCTTTTTTTTTGCCCTGGAATCTATTGTCCTGGTTCTCTGCTCAGTCCCCTTTTTAAACAGGCGAATGGGCGACTTCTCCTGGCTCCAATCACCAGCCAATAGGGCCCCCAGACCAGTGTATGGAGAACCGCTGCTCCAGGGCACCGACAAAGCAGCCGCACAGCGCAAAGCTGCGGCGCTGGCCAGCACAGCCGCGCTGGCTGAAACAGGCATGCTGGTGACCGTGGAGCTCCTCTGCCTGGGAATTTCCTAGTCTGTGGGCAATAAAAATGAGGCGTCCACTCACCCTCTGCACTTTCACTGGGAGCTGCAATCCTGAGCTGTTCCTAAACAGCCATCTTGGATCCTCCCTCTGCTTTTAATATTTTGACATACGTTCCATCAATACCTAGCTTATTGAGGGTTTTTAGCATAAAGCGCTGTTGAATTTAGTCAAAGGCCTTCTCTGCATCAATTGAGATAATCATGTGGTTTTTGTCTTTGGTTCTGTTTATGTGGTGAATAACTTTTATAGACTTGCACATATTGAACTAGCCTTGCATCCCCGGAATGAAGTCTACTTGATCATAGTGAATAAGCTTTTTGATGTGCTGTTGCATTTGGCTTGTCAGTATTTTATTGAAGATTTTTGCATCTATGTTCATCATGGATAGTGGCCTGCAAATTTCTTTTCTTGTTCACGATAGGGTGTCAATGTTTGTTATTATCTTGCGCCTCATGTGGGCACTTATTGCTATGTATTTTCCTCTAGAGACTACTTTAAATGTGTCCCAGAGATTCTGGTAAGTTGTGTCTTCATTCTCATTGGTTTCGAAGAACATCTTTATTTCTGTCTTCATTTCATTGTTTATCCAGTCCACATTCAAGAGCAAATTGTTCAGTTTCCATGAAGTTGTGTAGTTCTGGGTTAGTTTTTGAATTCTGAGTTCTAACTTGATTGCGCTGTG
>NW_016108232.1:48622-49728 GCF_001604975.1 Cebus imitator | reverse complement strand
GCAAAGTTCTCGTGTTGTGTTTTTCAGCTCCATCAATTCACTTATATTCCTTTCTATTTTGTCCATTCTCGTTAGCATTTCGTCAAATCTTTTTTCAAGGTTCTTAGTTTCTTTGCATTGGGTCAGAACATGTTCTTTTAGTTCACAGAAGTTTCTTGCTACCCACCTTCTAAAGTCTGATTCTGTCATTTCATCACAGTCGTTCTCCATCCAACCTTGTTCCCTTGCTGGTGAGGAGTTGTGATCCCTTGTAGGAGGAGAGGTGTTCTGGTTTCGGCTGTTTTCCTCCTTTTTGCGCTGGTTTCTTCCCATCTTTATGGATTTATCCACCTGTCGTCTTTGTAGCTGCTGGCTTTCTGATTTGGGTTCTGAGTGGACATTCTGTTTGTTGATGGTGAAATTATTTCCATTTCGTGGTTTTCCTTCTGACAGTCTGGCCCCTCTGCTGTAGGTCTGCTGAGGTTCACTCCAGGCGCTGGTTGCCTGGGGTTCACCTGCAGCAGCTGCTGAACAGTAAGGGTTGTTACCAGTTTTCGTCTTCTGCTATCTTTGTCCCAGAAGGATACCCACCAAGTGTCAATCTGATCTCTCCTTTATGAGGTGACTCTTTGGATATACAGGGATCAGGGAGCTGCTTGAGGAGACGATCCCTTCTTTATATGAGCTGAAATGCTGAGCTGTCAGCTCCATTGTTCATTCAGATCTGCTGGGCAGGTAGGTTTAGGCCTGCTGCAGCAGAACTCAGAAACCCCTTTTTGTTCCCAGGTGCTCTGTCCCAGGGATTTAGGGCTTTAAAAGTGTCCGTTATGCTGCTGCCTTCTTTTTTTTTCCTTCAGAGCTGCCCCGCCCAGCAAGGAGGCAGCCTAGCCACTGTCTGCCTGTAGAGGCTTTTCTGTGGGCCTTTTCTGTGGGCTCCGCCCAGCTGCCCAGTGAACTTCCCTGCAGTCCTGTTTATATGGGTGTAGTTAGAACTACCTCAGATATGGTGGCCTGCCTCTTTTAAGGCGGAGCCTGTCTGCATTCGCAGGATGCCTTGGCAATGGCGGGCTGTGCAGCAATGGCAGATTTCCTTGGCAATGGCAGGCTGCCTCAGCACTGGCTGACTA
>NW_016108232.1:28015-43012 GCF_001604975.1 Cebus imitator | reverse complement strand
GGGCAAAGCAGCCGCGCGGGGCAAAGCAGCGGCGCTGGCCGGCGCTGGCCGGCACAGCCGCGCTGGCCGAAACAGCCGCGCTGGTGACCGTGGGGTACCTCTGCCCGGGAATTTCCTAGTCTGTGGGCAATAAAAACACGGCGTCCACTCACCCTCTGCGCTTTCACTGGGAGCTGCAATCCTGAGCTGTTCCTAAACGGCCATCTTGGATCCCGAACCCGAGCCTTTTTTTTTTTTTAAGTTGGTGTTCCAGCCGCCTGTTGAAGAGGCGCCGGGCTCTGTGTTTTTTCCCGTGTGGCCACTCACTGCACTGGCTTAAACAGCAGCACTGAGATTCGTGGCGCTTTTTTTGCCCTGGAATCTAGTGTCCTGGTTCCCTGCTCAGTCCCCTTTTTAGTCAGATGAACTTGCGACTTCCTGTGGCTCCAATCGCCAGCCAAAAAGGCACCTGGACCGGTGTATTTTGTACAGAGAATCGCTGCTCTGGGGCGCCAACAAAGCAGCCATACAGGGCAAAGCAGCGGCACCAGCCGGCACAGCCGCACTGGCCGAAACAGCCACACTGGTGACCCGTGGAGCTCCTCCACCTGGGAATTGCCTAGTCTGTGGGCAATAAAAATGTGGTGTCCACTCACCCTCTGTGCTTTCACTGGGAGCTGCAATCCTGAGGTGTTCCTAAACGGCCATCTTGGATCGTCTCGATTGTCTGTTTTTAGATTCTCCACAGAGAAGGTTTCTAAGCTGCTGCATACACATATCAGTTTTACTCTGTAAGTTGAATGCCCACAATGACAACCATTCTGTTAAATAGTTCTGTTTTCGTTTTAGACCCAGATGTGTCTAATTACAGCATATACACCCACTCACTCGGGTTGTCCAAATGCAGCTCTTAAAGAAACCTGTTTCTGACTTGCTGAGTCTAAACATAGATGCAACTCCCTTAGTTGATTGAGCAAACTGCAGAGCAGTTTGAAAGACACATTTCTTCTGTGTTTTAGATGCCATCTTACTGCTGTTTCTTGTATGCCAGGATTCCGCTGGAAATATCTGTTCGAATTCTCCACAGAAAGGGTTTCTAAACTGCTGCATGTAACATCAGTTTAACTCTGTAAGTTGAATGCACATTTACAACCTTTCTGTTAGATAGCTCCATTTTCGTTTTAGAACCAGATGTTTCTCATTGCAGCATATACTCCCATTCACTCGGGAATGCCCAAATTCGGCTCCTAAAAGAAACGTGTTTCTACCTCATTGAATCTAAACATAGATGCAACTCCCTTTGTTGAACGAAGAAACAGCAGAGCAGTTTGAAAGATATGTTTCTTCTATGTTTTAGACGCACTCTTACTGCAATTTATTATATCTTTTTATTCTGCTGGAAATGGCTGTTTTTTAATTCTCCACTGAAAGGGTTTCTAAAGTGCTGCATACACACATCAGTTTTACTGTGTAAGTTGAGTACACACATTGACAACCATTCTGTGAGACAGCTCCGTTTTCGTTTTAGAAGCAGATATTTCTCATTTTGGCACATACTCCCATTCACTCAGGACTGTGCAATCGTAACTCCTAGAAGAAGCGTATTTCTAACTCACAGAAACTAAACATAGATGAAACTCCCTTAGTTTTATGAAAGCACCTGAGAGCAGTTTGAAAGATACGTTTCTTCTTGTTTTAGAGGCACTCTTGCTGCTATTTCTTATATGCTGGGATTCTGCTGTAAATGTCTGTTTTTAGATTCTTCACAGAAAGTGTTTCTAAGCTGCTGCATACACACATCAGTTTTACTCTGTAAGTTGAATGCACACATTGACAACCATTCTGTTAGATAGCTCCATTTTCCTTTTAGATTCAGATGTTTCTCATTACAGCATATTCTACCATTCACTTGGGAATGTCCAAACGCAGCTCATAGAAGTAACGGGTTTCTAACTTGTTGAATCTAAACATAGATGCAACTCCATGAGTTGAACAAACACACAACAGACAACTTTGAAAGATACGCTTCTTCCGTGTTTTAGACACAGTCTTACTGCTATTTCTTATATGCTGGGACTTTGCTGGAAATGTCTGTTTTTAGATTCTCTGCAGAAAGGGTTTCTAATCTGAGGCATACACACATCAGTTTAATTCTGTAAGTTGAATGCACGCATTGACAACCATTCTGTTAGATAGCTCCATTTTCGTTTTAGAACCAGGTGTTTCTCATTACAGCATATATACCACTCACTGGGGAATGTGGAAACGTAGCTCCTACAATCAACGGGTTTCAAACTCATGGAATCTGAACATAGATGTATCTTCCTTAGTTGAACGAACACACAACAGAGCAGTTTGAAATATAAGTTTCTTCTGTGTTTCAGATGTAGTCTTACAGCTATTTCTTATTTGCTGGGATTTTGCTGGAAATGTCTGTTCTTCGATTCTTCACAGAAAGGGTTTCTAAACTGCTGTATACACACATCAGTTTAACTCTGTCATTTGAATACACACCATGAAAGCCCTTATTTTAGATAGCTCCGTATTCGTTATAGAACCAGATGTTTCTCATTACAGCATATACTGCCATTCACTCAGGAATGTACAAACGCAGCTGCCAGAAGAAACGGGTTTCTAATTTGCAGAATCTAAACATAGGTGCAACACTCTTAGTTGAACGAATGCACAACAGAGCAGATTGTAAGATATGTTTCTTCTTGTTTTAGATGCAGTCTTACAGCTATTTCTTGTACACTGGGATTTTGCTGGAATTGTCTGTTTTTAGATTCTCCACAGAAAGGGTTTCTAAACTGCTGCATACACAAGTCAGTTTAACTCTTTAAGTTGAATGCACACATTGACAACCATTCTGTTAGATATCTGCATTTTCATTTTAGAACCAGAAGTTTGTCATTACAGCATATATACCATTCTGTCGGGAATGTACAAACGCAGCTCCTAGAATTAACGGGTATCTAACTCATGGAATCGAAACATAGATGCATCTTCCTTAGTTGAAAGAACACACATAAGAGTAGTTTGAAAGATACGTTTCTTCTGTGTTTCAGACGCAGTCTTACTGCTATTACTTATATGCTAGAATTTTGCTGGAAATGTCTGTTTTTAGATTCTCCACAGAAAGAGTTTCTAAACTGCTGTATACACACATCAGTTTAACTCTGTAATTTGAATACAAACATTGACAACCATTATGTTAGTTTGCTCTGTTTTCGTTTTAGAACCAGATGTTTCTCATTACAGCATATGCTCCCATTCACTCGGGAATATCCAAATGGAGCTCCTAGAAGAAAGAGGTTTCTTACTCGCTGAATCTAAACATAGATGCAATTCCCTTAGTTGAACGAACACACAGCAGAGCAGCTTGAAAGATAAGTTTCTTCTGTGTTTTAGATGCAGTCTTACTGCTATATCTTATATGCCGGGATTTTGATAGAAATGTCTGTTTTTAGATTCTACACAGAAAGGATCTTTAAACTGCTACATACACACATCAGTTTAACTCTGTATATTGATTGCACACATTGACAACCATTCTGTTAGATAGCTCCATTTTCGTTTTAGAACCAGATATTTCTCTTTCAGCATATACTCCCATTCACTCTGGAATGTCCAAACACAGCTCCTAGAAGAAACGCGTTTCTAACTTTGTGAATTTAAACATAGGTGCAACTTCCTTAGTTGAACGAACACACAGTGGAGCAGTTTGCTAAATACGTTTCTTCTGTGTCTTAGACGCAGTCTTACTGCATCTAACAATAAACGCTGGGATTTTGCTGGAAATGTCTGTTTTTACATTCTCTGCAGAAAGGGAATCTAAACTGCTGCATAAACACATCAGTTTAATTCTGTATGTTGAATGCACACATTGACAGCCATTCTGTTAGGAAGCTCCGTTTTTGTTTTAGAACCAGATGCTTCTCATTTCAGCATATATATCATTCACTTGGGAATGTCCAAATGCAGCTCCTAGAGTTAACGTGTTTCTAACTCATGGAATCTAAACATAGATGCATCTTCCTTAGTTGAACGAACACACAAAAGAGCGGTTTGAAAGATATGTTTCTTCTGTGTTTCAGACGCAGTCTTACTGCTATTTTTTACATGCTGGGATATCGCTGGAAATGTCTGTTTTTAGATTCTCCGCAGAAAGGGGTATCTAAACTGCTGCATAAACACATCAGTTTAAGTCCGTAAGTTGAATGCACACATTGACAACCATTCTGTTAGATAGCTCCGTTTTCGTTTTACCACCAGATGTTTCTCATTACAGCATATACTCCCATTCACTTGGGAATGCCCAAATGCAGCTACTACCCGAAGCATGTTTCTAACTCGCTGAATCTAAGCACAGATGCAACTTTCTTAGTTGAACAAACACACAGCAGAGCAATTTGAAAGATAGGTTTCTTCTGTGTTTTACTGGCAGTCTTACTGCTATTTCTTATATGCTGGGACTGTCTTATATGCCACACTGTCTTCCACAAAGGTTGAACTAATTACACTCCCACCAACAGTGTAAAANCGTTTTACCACCAGATGTTTCTCATTACAGCATATACTCCCATTCACTTGGGAATGCCCAAATGCAGCTACTACCCGAAGCATGTTTCTAACTCGTTGAATCTAAACATAGATGCAACTCCATGAGTTGAACAAACACACAACAGACAACTTTGAAAGATACGCTTCTTCCGTGTTTTAGACACATTCTTACTGCTATTTCTTATATGCTGGGACTGTCTTATATGCCACACTGTCTTCCACAAAGGTTGAACTAATTACACTCCCACCAACAGTGTAAAAGCGTTCTTATTTCTACACATCCTCTCCAGCATCTGTTGTCTCCAGATTTTTTAATGATCGCCATTCTAACTGGTGTGACATGGTATCTCAAGGTAGCTTTGATTTGCATTTCTATAATGGCAAGTAATGATGAGCATTTTTTCATTTGTTTGTTGTCCTCGTGTTTATCTTCTTTAGTAAAGCGTGTATTCTTATCTTTGCCCACTTTTGCAAGGGCTTGCTTGTTTTTTTCTTGTACATCTGCTTTAGTTCTTTGTAAATTCAGGATATCAGCCCCTTGTCAGATGAGTAAACTGCAAAAATGTTTTTCCATTCTGTTGGTTGCCGATTCACTCTTATTGAATGTTTCTTTCACTGTGCAGAAGCTGTGGAGTTTGATTAGTCCCATTTGTCTATTTTGGCTTTTGTTGCCAATACTTTTGGTGTTTTGGTCATGAAGTCCTTGCCTAAGCTTATGTCCTGAATGGTTTTGCCTTGATTTTCTTCTAGGGTTTTTATGGTGTTAGGTCTTATGTTTACGTTTTTAATCCATCTGGAGTTAATTTTAGTGTAAGGTGTCAGGAAGGGGTCCAGTTTCTGCTTTCTGCGCATGGCTAGCCAATTTTCCCAACACCATTTATTAAACAGGGAATCCTTTCCTCATTGCTTGTTTTTGTCAGGTTTGTCAAAGATCAGATGGCTGTAGATATGTTGTGCTGCCTCCGAGACCTCTGTTCTGTTCAATTGGTCTATATCTCTGATTTGGTACCATTACTATGCTGTTTTGATTACTGTAGCCTTGTAGTATAGTTTGAAGTCTGGAAGTGTGATGCCTCTCGCTTTGTTCTTTTTGCTTAGAATTGACTTGGCTATGGGGGCTCTCTTTTGGTTCCACATGAAGTTTGAGGTGTTTTTCTCCAGTTCTGTGGAGAAGGTCATTGGTAGCTTGATGGCGATAGCACTGAGTCTGTAAATTACCTTTGGCAGCATGGTCATTTTCACATCATTGATTCCTCCTAACCATCAACATGGAATCTTTCTCCATCTGCATGTGTCCTCTCTTATTTCCTTGAACAGTGGTTTGTATTTCTACCACAAGAGATCCTTTACGTTCCCTGTTAGTTGTATTCCTAGGTATTTTATTCTCTTTGTAGGAATTGTGAATGGCAGTTCATTCTTGATTTGGCTCTCTTTAAGTCTGTTATTGGTGTATAGGAATGCTTGTGATTTATTTTCTTGTTGAATCTCTGCCGGGTTTTGGAATCAGGATGATGTTGGTCTCATAAAATGATTTGGGAAGGATTCCCTCCTTTTGGATTATTTGGAATAGTTTCAGAAGGATTGGTACCAGCTCCTCTTTGTATGTGTGGACCTGTCTGTACCTGGGCTTTTTGGTTGGTAGGATCTTAATTGCTGCCTCAACTTCAGACCTTGTTATTGGTCTATTCAGGGTTTCGACTTCTTCCTGGTTTAGGCTTGGGAGGAGGCAAGTGTCCAGGAATTTATCCATTTCTTCCAGGTTTACTAGTTTATGTGCATAGAGTTGTTTGTAATAATCTCTGATGATGGTTTGTATTTCTGTGGAATCTGTGGTGATATCCCCTTTATCGATTTTTATTGCATCAATCTGGTTATTCTCTCTTTTCTTTTTTATTAATCTGGCTAGTGGTCTGTCTATTTTGTTGATCTTTTCGAAAAACCAGCTCCGGGATTTATTGACTTTTTGAAGGGTTTTCTGTGTCCCTATCTCCTTCAGTTCTTCTCTTATTTCCTGTCTTCTGCTAAGTTTTGAGTTTTTTTTTAATCTTGCTCCTGTAACTCTTTCAATTTTGATGACAGGGTGTCAATTTTAGATCTCCCTTTTCTTCTCATGTGGACACTAATTGCTCTATATTTTCCTCTAGAGACTGCTTTTGATGTGTCCCAGAGATTCTGGTATGTTGTGTCTTCACTCTCATTGGTTTTGAAAAACGTTTTTATTTCTGCCTTCGTTTCATTGTTTATTCAATCAACATTCAAGAGCAAGTTGTTCTCTTTCCATGATGCTGTGCAATCCTGAGTTCGTTTCCATGTTCTCAGTTCTTACTTGATTGCACTATGGTCTGAGAGACTGTTTGTTATGATTTCTGTTCCTTTGCATTTGCTGGGGAGTGATTTGCTTCCCATTATGTGGTCAATTTTAGAGTAGGTGTTATGTGGTGCTGAGAAGGTTGTATATTCTGTGGATTTGGGGTGGAGAGTTTTGTAAATGTCTATTAGGTTTGCTTGTTCCAGGTCTGAGTTCAAGTCCTGGATATCCTTGTTAATTTTCTGTCTGGCTGATCTGTCTAATATTGACAATGGGGTGTTGAAGCCTCACACAATTATTGTATGGGAGTCTAAGTCTCTTTGTAAGTCATTAAGAACTTGCCTTATGTATATTGGTGCTCTTGTGTTGGGTGCATTTATATTTAGGTTCGTTAGCTATTCTTGTTGCATTGATCCTTTTACCATTATGTAGTGTCCGTCTTTGTCTCTTTTGTTCTTGTTTCTTTAAAGTCTATTTTATCAGAGATGAGAATTGCAACTCCTGTTTTTTTGCTCTCCATTTACTTGGTAAATCTTCCTCCATCCTTTTACTTTGAGCCTTTGTGTATCCTTGCTTGTGAGATGGGTTTCCAGGATGCAGCACACAGATGGGTTTTGGCTTTTTATTCAATTTACCAGTCTTCGTCTTCTCGTTGGGGCATTTAGTCCATTTATATTTAGGGTTAATATTGTTATATGTGAATTTGATGCTGCCATTTTGATGCTAGCTGGCGGTTTTTCTTGTTAGTTGATGCAGATTCTTGATTGTGTTGATGCTCTTTACTATTTGGTATGTTTTTGGAGTGACTGATACTGGTTTTTCCTTAATATCTGTGCAGCCTCTTTCAGGAGCTTTTGTAAAGCAGGCCTGGTTGTGATGAAATCTCTGAGTACTTGCTTGTTCGCAAAGGATTTTTTCTTTTTCTTCACTTATGAAGCTGAGTTTGACAGGATTTGCGATTCTGGGTTGAAAGTCCTTTTCTTTAATGATGTTGAATATTGGCCCCCACTCTCTTTTGGCTTGTAGGGTTTCTGCTGTGAGTCTGATGGGCTTCCCTTTGTGGGTAACCCGACCTTTCTCTCTGGCTGCCCTTAGTATTTTCTCCTTCATTTCAACCCTAGTGAATCTGACGATTATGTGCCTTGGGGTTGCTCTTCGTGAGGAATATCTCTGTTGTGTTCTCTGTATTTCCTGGACTTGAATATTGACCTGCCTTGCTAGGTTGGGGAAGTTTTCCTGGATAATATCCTGAAGAGTATTTTCCAACTTGGGTTCACTCTCTTCGTCACATTCAGTTACACCTATCAAACATAGATTAGGTATTTTCACATAGTCCCACATTTCTTGGAGGCTTTGTTCATTCCTTTTTTCCCTTTTTTCTCTATTCTTGCTTTCTTGTTTTATTTCATTGAGTTGATCTTCAACCTCTGATATCATTTCTTTGCTTGGTCAATTCGGCTGTTGAAACTTGTGCATGCTTCGTGAAGTTCTCGTGTTGTATTTTTCAGATCCATCAATTCACTTATATTCCCCTCTATGTTGTCTGTTCTCGTTAGCATTTCATCAAATCTTTTTTCAAGGTTCTTAGTTTCTTTGCATTGGATTAGAACATGTTCTTTTAGTTCACAGAAGTTTCTTACTACCCACCTTCTGAAGTCTGATTCTGTCATTTCATCACACTCGTTCTCCATCCAGCCTTGTTCCCTTGCTGGCAAGGATTTGTGATCCCTTGTTGGAGGAGAGGTGCTCTGGTTTCAGGTGTTTTCATCCTTTTTGTGCTAGTTTCGTCCCATCTTTTTGGATTTAACCACCTGTTGTCTTTGTAGTTGCTGACTTTCAGATTGGGTCTCTGGGTGAACTTCCAGTTTGTGGCCAATGAAGTTATTCCTATTTCTTAGTTTTCCTTTCCTACAGTCTGGCCCCTCTGCTGTAGGACTGCTGAGGTCCACTCCAGGCCCTACTTGCCTGGGGATCACCTGCAGCAGCTGTAGAACAGTAAGGGTTGCTACCAGTTTCTTCTTCTGCTGTCTTTGTCCCAGAAGGATACCCGCCAAATGTCAGCCTGTTCTCTCCTTTATGAGGTGTCTCTTTGGACATATGGGGGTCCGGGAGCTACTTGAGGAGACAGTCTGTCCTTTATTGGACCTCAAGTGCTGAGCTGTGAGCTCCCTTGTTCATTCAGGGTTGCTGGGCAGGTACGTTTAGGTCTGCTGCAGCAGAACTCATAAACTCCTTTTTTGTTTTTCCCAGGTGCTCTGTCACAGGGAGTTAGGGCTTCATTTATGAGTTTCTGTTATGCTGCTGCCTTTTTTTTTCAGGGCTGCCCTGACCAGCGGGGAGGCAGCCTAGTCACTGCCTGCAGAGGCTTTGCTGAGCTGCTGTGGACTCCACCCACCTGCCATCTGAACTTCCCGGCATTCCTGTTTATATGGGTTTAGTTAGAACTGCCTCGGCAATGGTGGTGCGCTTCTGTAATGGCAGACTCTCTCTGTAATGACAGGTTGCCTCGGCAATGGCGGGTTGCCTCAGCGGTGGCATGGCAGACTACTTCCATGGTGGTGGAGTGTCTCGGTAATGGCAGACTCCCCTCCCTCACAGAGCTGGACCATTCCGGGTTCAGCTGTGCTTGCTGTGAGACTCTCAATCCAAAGAGTTTCTGATTGCTGTTCTTTTGTTGAGGTGGGACCAGCCGAACCTGATCACCTGGCTCCCTGCCTTAGGGCCTTTTTTTTATTATTATTTGAATGGTCGACTCTCTCCCAGGTGTTCCAGTCGCCTGTTGAAAAGGCGCCGGGATTGTGTGATTTTCTGTGCGGTGACTCACTGTGCTGGCTGAAACAGCGGCACTGAGATTTGTGGAGGTTTTTTTGCCCAGGAATCTCCTGGCCTGGCTCCCTGTTTCAGCTCCTTTTAAATCAGATGAATGGGCAATCTGCCTTCCTGGGTCTCCAATTGCCAGCTAAAAGGGCACCTGGACCATGGTATTTTGTACAGAGAACCCCACATCAGGGCACCGGCAAAACTGCCGCGCTGGCCAAATTAGCCATGCTGGCGACCAGTGGGGCTCCTTTGCCTGGGAATCTCCTGGTCTGTGGACAATAAAAATCTGTCTGGAAATGCAGCCTACACTCACCCTCTGCGCTTTCACTGGGAGCTGCAACCCTGAGCTGTTCCCAGTCTGCCATCTTGGGTCCTCTCTCTCCAGCTCTTGTTACTAATCTGCAAACAATTTCAAGTAGTATGTAGCACTGTTGGCTAAGAAATTTAAGCATAATCATTTTCTGTGTAACCCAACTTTAAAATCTTCCTTAGGTCTAAGCAGATAAAGGCACTTCATACTATGTTTCTAACATTAACAATTTTTTATTTAAAAAAACAGTTAAGGGTGGATGATCCAAGATGGCCGTTTAGGAACAGCTCAGGATTGCAGCTCCCAGTGAAAGTGCAGAGGTTGAGTGGATGCCACATTTTTATTGCCCACAGACTAGGCAATTCCCAGGTGGAGGAGCTCCACGGGTTGCCAGCGTGGCTGTTTTGGCCAGTGCGGCTATGCCAGCCAGTGCCACTGCTTTGCCCATGCAGCTGCTTGTCGGTGTCCTGGAGCAGTGGTTCTCTGTACAAAATACACCAGTCTGGGTGCACTTTTGGCTGGCGATTGGAGCCACGGGAAGTCACCCATTCATCTGTTTAAAAAGGGGACTGAGCAGGGAACCAAGCCACTTGATTCCAGGGCAAAAAAAGCACCACAAATCTCAGAGCCACTGTTTAAGCCAGTGCAGTGAGTTGCCGCCCAGGAAAAAACACAGACCACAGCATCTCTTCAACAGGTGACTGGAACACCAACTTAAAAAAAAAAAAAAGGCTCTGAGGCAGGGAGCCAGGCGATCAGGCTCAGCTGGTCCCACACCCACAAAAGAACAGCAATCAGAAACTCTCTGGATTGAGTCTCACAGCAAGCGCAGCTGAACCCAGGACTGTTCAGCTCTGTGGGGGAGGGGCGTCCACCATTACTGAGGCAGCCCAACACTGTGGAGATAGCCAATGCTGAGGCAGCCCGCCATTGCGAAGGCAACACGCATTGCTGCACAGCCCACCATTGCCAAGGCATCCTGCGAATGCAGACGGGCTCCGCCTTAAAAGAGGCAGGCCACCATATCCGAGGTAGTTCCAACTACACCCATATAAACAGGACTGCAGGGAAGTTCACTCCAAGGCTGGGTGGAGCCCACAGCAGCTCAGCAAAGCCTCTACAGGCAGACAGTGACTGGGCTGCCTCCTTTCTCGGCAGGGCAGCTCTTAAGGAAAAACACAAAGAAGGCAGCAGCATAACAGAAACTCATAAAGCCCTAAACCCCTGGGACAGAGCACCTGGGAAGAAAAAGTGGTTTATAAGTTCTGCTGCAGCAGACGTAAACGTACCTGCCCAGCAGCTGTGAATGAACAACGGAGCTCACAGTTCAGCATTTGAGCTTCTATAAAGAAGAGACCATCTCCTAAAGCAGCTCCCTGACCGCTGTGTATCCAAAGAGCCAACTCATAAAGGAGAGATCAGATTGACACTTGGCAGGTATCGTCCTGGGACAAAGATAGCAAAAGAAGAAAACAGGTAAAAACCCTTACTGTTCAGCAGCTGCTGCAGGTGATCCTCAGGCAAGCAGGGACAGAGTGGATCTCAGCAGACCTAAAGCAGAGGGGCCAGACTGTCAGAGTGAAAACTAAGAAACAGAAATGACCTCATCATCAACAAACAGAGCATCCACTCAGAGACCCAATCTGAAAGCCAGCAACTACAAAGACGACAGGTGGATAAATCCATAAAGAAGGGAAGAAACCAGCGCAAAAAGGATGAAAACACCCGAAACCAGAACACCTCTCCTCTGAAAAGAGATCACAACTCCTCACCAGCAAGGGAACAAGGTTGGATGGAGAACGAGTGTGATGAAATGACAGAAACAGACTTCAGAAAGTGAGTAGTAAGAAACTTCTGTGAATTAAAAGAACATGTTCTAACCCAATGCAAAGAATCTAAGAACCTTGAAAAAAGATTTGACAAAACGCTAACAAGAATGGACAAAACAGAAAGGAAGATAAATGACTTGATGGATCTGAAAAATACAACACGAGAACTTCACGAAGCAAGCACAAGTATCAACAGCCTAATTGACCAAGCAGAAAAAAGGATATCAAAGGTTGAAGATCAACTCAATGAAATAAAACGGGAAGGCAAGACTGGAGAAAAAAGGGTAAAAAGGAATTAACAAAGTCTCCAAGAAATGTGGGACAATGTGAAAAGACCTAATCTAGGTTTGATAGGCGGACCTGAATGTGATGAAGAGAATGAATCCAAGCAGGAAAATACTCTTCAGCATATTATACAGGAAAACTTCCCCAACCTAGCAAGGGAGGCAAATATTCAAGTCCAGGAAATAGAGAGAACACCACAAAGATATTCATCAAGGAGAGCAACCCCAAGGCACATAATCGTCAGATTCACCAGGATGGAAATGAAGGAGAAAATACTAAGGGCAGCAAGAGAAAAAGGTCGGGTTACCCACAAAGAGAACCCAATCAGACTCACAGCACATCTCTTAGCAGAAACCCTACAAGCCAAAAGAGAGTGGGGGCCAATATTCAACATCGTTAAAGACAAGAACTTTCAACCCAGAATCTCCTATCCAAACTAACCTTCAGAAATAAAATCCTTTGTGAACATGCAAGTACTCAGAGATTTCATCACCACCAGGCCAGCTTTAAAAGAGCTTCTGAAAGAGGCTCTACACATAGAAAGGAACAGCCAGTGCCAGGGACTCCAAAAACATGCCAAATGGTAAAGAGAATCAACACAATGAAGAATCTGCATCAACTAATGGGCAATACAGCCAACTAGCACCAAAATGGCAGTATCAAATTCACACATAACAATATTAACCCTAAATGTAAATGGACTAAATGCCCCAATCAAAAGACACAGACTGGAAAATTGGATAAAAAGACAAAACCCATCGGTCTGCTGTATCCAGGAAACCCGTGTCACATGGAAGGATACACAAAGGCTCAAAATAAAGGGATGGAGGAAGATTTACCAAGCAAATGGAGAGCAAAAATAACCGGAGTTGCAACTCTCATATCTGATAAATTAGACTTTAAAGCAACAAAGATCAAAAGAGACAAAGAAGGACATTACTAAATGGTAAAAGGATCAATGCAACAAGAAGAGCTAACGATCCTAAATATATACGAATCCAATACAGGAGCACCCAGATACCAAAGGCAAGTTCTTAAAGACTTACAAAGAGACTTAGACTCTCACGCAATAATAGTGGGAGACTTTAACACCCCATTGTCAATATTAGGCATAGTAATCAGACACAAAATTAAGAAGGATATCCAGAACTTGAACACAGAACTGGACCAAGCAAACCTAAGAGACATTTACAGAACCCTCCACCCCAAATCCACAGAATAGACATACTTCTCAGCACCACATCACACCTACTCTAAAATTCACCACATAATTGGGAGTAAATCACTCCTCAGCAAATGCAAAAGAACGGAAATTTTAAAAAACAGTCTCTCAGACCACAGTGCAATCAAGTTGGAACTCAGAATTCAAAAACTAACCCAGAACCGCACAGCTTCATGGAAACTGAACAACTTGCTCTTGAATGGTGACTGGATAAACAATGAAATGAAGACAGAAATAAAGATGTTCTTCAAAACCAACGAGAATGAAGACACAACATACCAGAATCTCTGGGACACATTTAAAGCAGTCTCTAGAGGAAAATATATAGCAATAAGTGCCCATATGAGAAGCAAGGAGAGATCAAAAATTGACACCCTACCATCAAAACGGAAAGAGCTAGAGGAGCAAGATCAAAAAAACTCAAAGTCTAGCAGAAGACAAGAAATAGCTAAGATGAGAGCAGAACTGAAGGAGATAGAGACACAAAAAACCCTTCAAAAAATCAATAAATCCAGGAGCTGAAAACATCAACAAAATAGACAGACCACTAGCCAGATTAATAAAAAAGAAAAGAGAGAATAACCATATTGATGCAATAAAAAATGATAAAGGGGATGTCACCACAGATTCCACAGAAATTCAAACCATCATCAGAGATTATTACAAACAACTCTATGCACACAAACTAATAAACATGGAAGAAATGGATAAATTCCTGGACACTTGTCTCCTCCCAAGGCTAAACCAGGAAGAAGCCGAAACCCTGAACAGATCCATAACAAGGTCTGAAGTTGAGGCAGCAATTAAGAGCTTACCACCCAAAAAAAGCCCAGATCCAGACGGGTTCACAGCCAAATTCTACCAGACACACAAAGAGGAGCTGGTAACATTCCTTCTGAAACGATTCCAAACAATACAAAAAGGGGGAATTCTTCCCAAATCATTTTATGACACCAACATCATCCTGATTCCAAAACCCGGCAGAGACTCAACAAGAAAAGCAAACTTCAGGCCAATATCCATGATGAACATAGATGCAAAAATCTTCAATAAAACACTGACAAGCCGATTGCAACCGCACATCAAAAAGCTTATCCACCATGATCAAGTGGGCTTTATCCCAGGGATGCAAGGCTGGTTCAACATACACAAGTCTATAAACGTTATACACCACATAAACAGAACCAAAGACAAAAACCACATGATTATCTCAATTGATGCAGAGAAGGCCTTGGACAAAATTCAGCAGCCCTTTAGGCTAAAAACCATCAATAAGCTAGGCATTGATGGAACGTACCTCAAAATATTAAAAGCTATTTATGCCAAACCAACAACCAATATCATACTGAGTGGGAAAAAACTGGAAGCATTACCCTTGAAATGTGGCACGAGAAAAGGTTGCCCTCTCTCACCACTGCTATTCAATATAGTATTAGAAGTTCTAGCCAGAGCAATCAGGCAAGAAAAAGAAATAAAGGGCATTTAAATAGGAAAAGAGGAAGTCAAATTGTCTCTATTTGGAGACGACATGATTGTATATCTAGAATACCCCATCATCTGCCCCAAATTTCCTGAAACTGATAAGCAACTTCAGCAAAGTCTCAGGATACAAAATCAATGTGTAAAAATCACATGCATTCCTATACACCAATAACAGACTTAAAGAGAGCCAAATCAAGAA
>NW_016108232.1:15180-27555 GCF_001604975.1 Cebus imitator | reverse complement strand
CACATTACACTAAAATTAACTCCAGATGGATTAAAGACTTAAACATAAGACCTAACACCATAAAAACCCTAGAAGAAAATCTAGGCAAAACCATTCAGGACATAGGTGTAGGAAAGGACTTCATGACCAAAACACCAAAAGCCTTGACAGCAAAAGCAAGAAAGACGAATGGGATCTAATCAAACTCCACAGCTTCTGCACAGCAAAAGAAACAGTCATTAGAGTGAATCGGCAACCAACAGAATGGGAAAAAAATTTTGCAGCTTACCCATCTAACAAAGGGCTGATATCCAGAATTTACAAAGAACTACCACAGATTTACAAGAAAAAAGCTAACAAGCCCATTCAAAAGTGGGCAAAGGATATGAACAGACACTTTATAAAAGAAGACATACATGAGGCCAACATACATACGAAAAAATGCTCATCACTGGTCATCAGAGAAATGCAAATAAAAACAACATTGAGATACCATGTCACACCAGTTAGAATGGCGATCATTAAAATATCTGGAGACAACAGATGCTGGAGAGGATGTGAAGAAATAGGAACAATTTTGCACTGTTGGTGGGAGTGTAAATTAGTTCAACCATTGTGGAAGACAGTGTGGCGATTCCTCAAGGACCTAGAAACAGAAATTCCACTTGACCCAGCAATCCCACTACTGGGTATATATCCAAAGGATTATAAATCATTCTACTATAAAGACATGTGCACACGTATGTTCATTGCAGCACTGTTTACAATAGCAAAGACCTGGAGCCACCACTATTGGCCATTGATGATAGACTGGACAGGGAAAATGTGGCGCATATACACCATGGAATCTTATGCAGTCATCAAAAAGGATGAGTTTGTCTCCTTTGTGGGGACATGGATGAACCTGGAAACCATCATTCTCAGCAAACTGACAGAAGAGCAGAAGATCAAACACCGCATGTTCTCACTCATAGGTGGGTGTTGAACGATGAGAACACATGGACACAGTGAGGGGAGCACTACACACTGGGTTCAGTTGGGGGGAAATAAGGGAGGGACGGTGGGGGGTGGGGAGCTGGGGCGAGACAGCAAGGGGAGAGATGCCAGGTGTATGTGATGGGGAGGAAGGCAGCAAATCACACTGCCACGTGTGTACCTATGCAACAATCTTGCATGTTCTTCACATATACCCCAAAACCTAAAATGCAATAAAATAAATAAATGGGGAAAAGAAGAAAAAATAAAACACCAAATCTTGGTGATGGTATGGAACACCAAAACTCACACATTTTTAGTGGGAATGAAAAATGCTACATTATAATCACTTTGGTTTGACAGCCTCCTTTACATTTCAACATAACCATTCTTTTTTTCTAGCAATTCTTCACTTAGATATTTTGCCAAGAGACTTTAAAACATATGTACACACACACACACACACACACACACACACACAGAAATTATAACAAAATATTCATAGCAGCTTTATTCACAATAGACAAAACTACAAACAAACCAAGTGTCTATTATCAGGACACTGGTAAATAAATTGTGGTATGTTTGTTCAATGGAATACTACTCAGCAATACAAAGGAAAGAACATCTGACATACTCAGCAAAATGAATAAAACTCAGAGACATTATCCATAAAGAACTGCATGCAACACTGTGCATACGTCCTCAGCCCATCTACAGGAATTCTTAGAAGAAGCAAAACTAATTTAATGTAAGATGCAAAACCTCACATCAGCACAGTTGCTTTAAAAAATAATGCAGAGGAAAATGACAGTGAGGAGGATGATTCTGATTGATTATTAATTGTCAACCAAATCCAGACAAAAGTAAGAATGGCAAAGTGAAGTAGACTACTTTTTTTTGAGGTGGAGTCTTGCTCTGTCCCCCAGGCTGGAGTGCAGTGGTGTGATCTCAGCTTACTCCAACCTCCGACTCCTGGATTCAACAAATTCACCTGTCTCAGCTTCCTGAGTAGCTGAGATTACAGATGCCCACCACCATGCCAAGCTGAATTTTGTTTTTTTTTTTTTTTTTTGAGACAGATGCCTGCTCCATTGCCAGACACTAGGCTGGAGTGCAGTGGCACAATCTCAGCTCACTGCCACCTCCGCCTCCCGGGTTCAAGCAATTTTCCTGCCTCAGCCTCCCATAAATTTTGTACTTTTAGTTGTACAGAGTTTCACCATGTTGCCCAGGTTGATCTTGAACTCCTGACCTCAAGTGATCTACATGCTTCAGCATACCAAAGTGCTATGAGTACAAGCATAAGCCACCATGCTTGTCCTAAGACTACTCTTATTAGCCCCATTTTACAGAAGAAAGAATTGAGGCACATAAAGCTTATTTATCCAAGGTCACACAGGAGCAGAACCAGATTTACAAACCAGAATACAGGTGTGTTTTGAGCACAGATCAGACTCAGTCTTTCTTCTTCTTGTGCTCTAATATCTTGAGCACAGATTAGACCAGGTATTTCTTCTCCTTAGTTTTAGATCTTTCTGGTTTTCTCTTGTGAGGTTGAGAAGAGGAGAGAGAAGAAGGGAGAAAGCAAGAGAGGGAGTGAGTGAGGAGTGGGAGCACAAGGATTGTCAAAGAGCACAACAGGAAGCTACTCTAAATGTTGTTACATGAAGGGTTATGCAAGTTTCTGGGCGATTGGACTGTTGGTCTGCAGACTGCAGATTTTATAGCGGTTAAGCATTGTGCTGAGATCAAGAGATGAAATTGAGAAGAATTATAGAATTACAAATATAAACACACATTTTTGGAAGAAAATGTAGGAAAATATATTCATAATTTGGGGTAGGAAAGATGCCTTAGAGGTCACAAAATTAAAAAAAAAAGAAAATTGGACTTCATCAAAATTAAAAACTGCTGCTGATCAAAAAATTACCATAAGAAAGAAGGCAAGCCATAGACTGTGAGTAGATATTTGCAGTATGCTTATTTGAAAAATGACTCAGATATCGAATATTTGAAGAGAAATTTTAGAAATCAATAATAAAAGCTACATTTTTTAAAAGTGAGCAAAATGCTAGAATAGGCTTTCTTCATACATATAAAATTTTTAAATGGCCAAAAGACATAAGTGAAAATGTTCAAAATCATTACTTGTTATGATAAATTAAAACCTCAGTGATGAGACACCTTTATGCACTGCTATGGTCTGAACGCTTCTTTGTCTGCCTTTCCCCCACCAAATTTATTTGTTGAAGTCCTAATGCCCAAGTTGGTGATAATAGGAGGTGTAGGCCCTTGGAAAGTGATCAGATCATGAGGACTCTTCCTGCATGCACAGGATTAGTATCTCTATAAAAGAGGCTGGAGGGAGCGTGTTTGTCCTTCCACCATGTGAGGACACATGGAGAAGGCACGGCCTATGAACCAGAGAGTGAGCCCTCAGCAGACACAGAAGTGGCTGGCACCTTGAACTTGGACTTCCCAGCCTCCAGAACTGTGAGAAATAAATTTCTGTTATTTGTAAGCTACTCAGTTTAAGGTATTTTAACATCTCAAACAGTAAAATGTATTTTACCTTAAACCCGGTTTATTTTAACAGCTCAAAATTTGAAAGACAAGATGTACTGACAAGAATGTGGAGTAACTATACTTTCATTGCTAGCAAGAAGGTAAAACAGCACAACCATTCTTGAAAAACGAACAGTTTTGCACTGTTGGTGGGAGTGTAAATTAGTTCAACCATTGTGGAAGACAGTGTGGCGATTCCTCAAGGACCTAGAAATAGAAATTCCATTTGACCCAGCAATCCCATTACTGGGTGTATATCCAAAGGGTTACAAATCGTTCTACTATAAGGACACGTGCACACCAATGTTCATTGCAGCACTGTTTTCAATAGCAAAGACCTGGAACCAACCCAAATGCCCATATACAATAGACTGGATAGGGAAAATGTGGCACATATGCACCATGGAATATTATGCAGCCATCAAAATCGATGAGCTTGGGTCCTTTGTAGGGACATGGATGAACCTGGAAACCATCATTCTCAGCAAACTGACACAAGAGCAGAAGATCAAACACCGCATGTTCTCATTCATAGGCGGGTGTTGAACTATGAGAACACATGGACACAGGGAGGGGAGCACTACACACTGGGGTGAGTTGGGGGGAAATGGGGGGGGGACGGTGGGGGGTGGGGTGCTGGGGAGAGATAGCAAGGGGAGAAATGCCAGATGTAGGTGATGGGGAGGAAGGCAGCAAATCACACTGCCACGTGTGTACCTATGCAACAATTTTTCATGTTCTTCACATGTACCCCAAAACCTAAAATGCAATAAAATAAATGGGGAAGAAAATAATTAAATAAATAAATAATAAAAAGAAAAATGACTCATATATCAAATATTTAAAGAGAAATTTTTGAAATCAGTAATGAAAGCCACACTACTTAAAAGTGAGCAAAATACTAGAATAGGCTTTCTTCACACATACAAAATTTCTAAATGGCCAAAAGACATAAGAGAAAATGTTCAAAATCATTACTTGTTAGGGAAACACAAATTAAGACCTCAGTGATGAGATACCTTTATGCACTGCTATGGTCTGAATATTTGTGTGTCACCAAATTTATTTGTTGAACTCTTAATCCCCGAGTTGGTGATAACAGGAGGTTTAGGCCATTGGAAGGTGATCAGATCATGAGGACTCTGCCTGCGTGCATAGGATTAGTATCTCTATAAAAGAGGCTGAAGGGAGCCTGTTTGCCCTTCCACCACGTGAGGACACATGGAGAAGGCACGGCCTATGAACCAGAAAGTGAGCCCTCATCAGACACAGAATCTGCTGGCGCCTTGAACTTAGACTTTCCAGCCTCCAGAACTGTGAAAAATAAATTTCTGTTGTGTGTAAGCTACTTGGCTTAAGGTATTTTAACAGCTCGAACAGTAAAATGTATTTTACCTTAAACTTGGTTTAAGGTATTTTAACAGTTCAAAATTTGAAAGACAAGATGTACTGACAAGAATGTGGAGTAACTATATTCTCATTGCTGGTGAGAAGGTAAAATAGCACAACCATTCTGGAAAACTGTTTGGCAGTCAATAATAAAGTTAAATTTAGACCTACTCCATGACCTAGCAACTCCACTTCAAAGTATAAACTCAAGAAAAATGAGTGTACATGTCTACAAAAAGAATTGCACTCGAATATAGCAGCTTTGTTCATGAGAGCTAGAATTGGAAATAACCCAAGCATCCACATAGAAATAGCAGTCATCCATAACACCAAAATAGTACACTCAAAACATGGATGCATTTCAAAAACATTATGCTGCATGAAAGTAGAAGCCAGACATAGAAAAGTATATTCGTTTATGTGAATTTCAGAAACAGTCAACATTCATCTGTCAACATAGAAATCAGAATGGTTTGCCTAAGTGAAAGAAGGTCAGTGGGAATCTAAAGCAGGCTACTAAACTTTCTGGGCTGATGGAAATTTTCTATAACTTGATCTAGGTGATAGTTACATTTCTATGCCCTTACGGCTTGTGTGTTTTACTCTATGTGAAATTATACATCAATAATGTACTGTCAGTGCTCCCCCCACCTGCCAAAAAATGGGGTAGGGGAGGAGAAAGATGGCATCCAGTTTAGGTTATATTATATTGATTGGGTTTTATATGATCAGATTTTATTGTAAAATACCCTGTTGAATGAGAACTTATACAAAACTCATTGTCATTGCATCTAAAAAGGACTTACTGCCCTTTGAAATATCTAAACCAGAAAAATGGTTATTACCACACCATTACATCAGCTAAGCCACAGACAAGGCTCCTGGAGAGTCGGAGCTTTACCATTTGAGATGGTTCCTGCACGTGCGCAGATACACAGCCCCTTCTAACCTTCTCCAAAGACTCTGCCCTAGGTTAATGCACTGTTGGGGTTTCCTTCTGTAGTCCTGAGTGCCTCACAGGGAGACACAGTAAACCTTGCTCTCTGACCACAGCTCCTGGGTGCAGTTGGTAGGGAATTTAAAAAGTGAAACTGTAACACATACCAAATCTTGCCAGGAAAGGAGCCAGATGCTGCTCTGGCTCCAATTCCAGCCACGGATGAGTCGGCCACAATGAAGAACGCTATTATACCACCATGGCGCATGATAGTCTGGGGTGGCCACTGGGCTGCTTTTAATATTTTTGATGCAAAAATATCCACAATATTTTCCCATTTCACTCTTGTATAGCTAGAAGTTCTTGCATTTTTTTTCTCTTTCAAGTTCTTTTCTATTTTTTTTCCATTCAAATGCATGACAAAAACCATTCGCATCTCTCACAACCAGATTTTGCCTCCCCATAAGTCTCCCGAGAGATCTCATTGTCCCTATGCGCCGTTCCTCTCTTCATGGCTCCTTTGGTCTCTGCCCCTTTCCTGCTGTTGCCTGCTGACCCCACAGACCCCTCAGATCTCCGTTCTGTTGAGAGCCAGGAGCTGCAGTAGCGCAGATGGTGCACTCCACACCCCTTTGTTGCCTACCCCATGGGACCAGAAGAAAGACTTTTAAAAAAGAACTCCCCCCTTTGAAAAAACCTTTCATTTATTTTCCACTCTCAGAATTCTTCAAAGGACTAAAAGCTTAAAGATGACAGAGTGTGGAAATGAAGGCTAACCAAATAAAAAATGCAATGGTTATTTATTCTGACATAAGGGCATCAGCCACCAGTACTTACATTTTGAGAAAGCTTTGCAGGCAGGCAGAGGAGTGGGAGGGCTTTACAGCTGAGGACAGGGAAGGCTTCAGGTGTGCCCTGATTGGAGGCTGTTGGCGTGGGGAAGCTGCCCAGGGGTGAACCAGAAGCGGGACAACCTGTGTGCTTGGTTAGGGGTGCATATTTGGCTTTCACTGATGGGTCCTACTTTGCAAGTGGGAACATAAATTAGGGAAAGTGTCAATTACTAACCAAGCTCAGGCCCTTTCCAGAGGATTGTTACAGACTATTGCTTGTTAAACCGTCTGGCTACCAGCATGTCTGACTTGTATAATAGCAGGCTGGATTCCCTGGTTGTTTATTTGTACATAAGGAGGTTGATTTCCTGGGCAGGTGGCCCCAGTTTTTAGATTAAAGTTCTCTTTTTATAATACAGTCAGGCCATTGTCCGATTGTGTACTCAGCCTCTCAAATGTATTATTAATTCAACACGTCCTCATTGAGCACCCTGGGCAGTCAGCTTCCCTGGGGCCCAAGTTGCTCTAACAGGAGTTGCAATCCTGGCATCTCCAGAGACTCTGGCTTCTGAGGCAGGTGAGGGGGCAAAGCAGGGAACGGGGTGTTTCAGAATCACCAAATGCACAGGTTTCAAACTTGACAGACAAGACACAGGTTTTGTCCCTCTGACTGCTCTGGCTATCCGAGGCATTGGAGATTACTCAGTCATTTGCAGAAGGACAACTCTGCTAGCTAGCATTTAGTGACAGCTTACTCTCTTTTAGAATGAAGGAATATTTCTTTCTGTGTCTCTGTGGCGCAATTGGTTAGCGCGTTTGGCTGTTAACCAGAAAGGTTGGTGGTTTGAGCCCACCCAGGGGCATCATTGTTATTGACCTTTTATAATTCCCAGGGTGGTCAGCTCCCTTGAAGGCAATACCTCCCTTCCCCTCCTGTCATGTAGCGGCTGCTTCTCATTCTCCCAGAAGTTTGTGCTGGGAAGAAATGTAGTTGGAAAGTACAGAAGTTTTTTGACCAGGGAACAAGAGAGATTTTTTGTGACCTGTGCAGGGAGGTGTTCTGGGTGAAATCTTGTTTCTTTTTGTCTGTGCCCTTGGGCTACTTACAAGCTTTTTGTACCTCAATATTTTTTTCAACTGTAATATGAGGATGGTAATAATACCTTATTTGCAGGATGTGCCTAGATTTAATAATTGCTCAATCAATAATGTTATCAGTAGAATGAGTACAATGTTCTCATCTGCATCAAGGGATTATAATAATAAACACTATCAGCTGCGCACGGTGTCTCAGCCTGTCTCAGCACTTTGGTAGGCCATGGCTGGCAGATCACCTGAGGTCAGGAGTTTGAGACCAGCCTGGCCAACATGGTGAAACCCTGTCTCTACTAAGAATGCAATAATTAGCTGGGTGTGGTGACAGGCACCTGTGATCCAGGTATTCAGGAGGCTTGAACCTGGGAGGCAGAGGTTGCGGTTAGCCAACATCATGCCACTGCACTACAGCCTGGGTGACAAAGTAAGACTCCGTCTCAAAAAACAACAAAAAACAAGAAAACCACAACAACAACAACTACAAAAACCCACTATCTTACAGGGTTGTTATGTGGATGAAATAAGTTACTCCACAGTAAAGCACTTAGGAACCATGCCAGTCATGGAATAATGCTCTTTAATCAGTTATTACTATTATTACTATTATAATGTGACATGGTAAACACCCCATAAAACTGCATACATTAACCATACCTCAGCTTTCTGTTGAAACTGTTCTCTGTAACCCCTAATGTGACCGGCAGGCAGTCCATACCCATGCCATCTTGGCCCCTGTGTCTTGTAATAAGTAATTAAGGTCTGTAATTTCCACCCTACCCAGACCATGTGTAAAGTAACACTTATCTTAACTTCTGTGAGCCACTTAAGTAAAAATCGGAATGTCTAAAGTCCCCTGGCCCTAATGTTCGGAGCCCCTCACCCTCATCTCCACCCAAGAGGTAATTTACAGAATCCACTGGCCCTTGGAATGTCTGAAGCCCCTCCCATACACCTCTGCCCCCACCCTGACCCCCGAGTTGATTTACAGGTATAAAGGTCGTGACACCCTTCCTTCGGGACCACAGGTTGGAGAGAGGCGAGTTCTCCGTGGCTGCTGGCAATAAAGACCCTGCAATTTGGCATACTTTTGTCTTGGTGTTGACTTTCTATGCTCGCTCCAGTACAACAATTATGTCTTTGTTTTCCTTTCTAACTGCACCAGTGAGAACTTTCAACATTCCCTAAAATAAATTAGGAGTGTTCAATGGTTTGGTTGACCTCTTCTCCCCACATTCATGGCCAGGTGTCTGAAAAACTGGTTACTTGAAGGGCCTACTCAAAGTGCAGACATAGAGTCCTATAGCAGGAGTCTATCCTGCTACAAGATCTCTGTTAGGGAATCAGGGGACTGGATCCAACTATATCAAGTTCTTGGACCTTGGACAGACATGATTGTTTAGCTCATGATAGACAGTCTTTTGCACATGATTCTAGCAAAAGCCTTTAATATCCATTCAAATTTAACCCAGGAATTACAAGAATAAAGCAAGAATGTAACTACCAGGGACCTCTTCTCTTTTTTTGTTTTCTTCAGAAATCAACGTAGGAAAATTTGATTTGCCTGGAATTTGTAGATTTCCTTTTTCAGTTACTATGGAATTTTGTAGCAAACCAGCACTCCCTTTGAAAAGAAGTAGATAAAATCTGGTTTAAAGAAATTCTATTTGAAGTCTTTCAAAAGCTTGGAACCACAGGGCCTGCTACAGAAATGGGGTGGAGAGAGAGAGTGAGTGAGAGAAAGAGAGAAACAGAGAGAGAGAAAGAGAGAGAGAGAGAGAAGCTCTTGAAATGAAACAATTTTTTCCTCCTGAGGGCGTTTGCTAGTTCTTGGCAAGGGACCAGAGGGTGAGAAGCTGGGGAGAGGGTAGTGGTTAAGAGTTAGAGAAAACAGTAGCACTTTAAGTAACCTCATGGGGGTGGGGAGTGGTAGACATGTGGAACTCTCCAGGTATTCTGACTTGAAAAGCCGAGATTCTAGAGTGAATTGAGACGTGAACTGAACACTTGGTAAAGGTTTTCCCCTCAAGGTATTTGCAAATTCAGCTCTGTGTTGGTGAGAGGCTAGCAGAGAGTGGCTGAAAGCAGCTTTCATTGGTAGGGGTGCAAAGGAGACAGAAACAAAAATTCAGTACCCTCCAAAAAATGGTGCCTTACTAATGGGGAGGCCTAAAAGTTTGTAGCCTAGGAATGTGGGCAAAGCAAATATAGACTGAGCCTTCCCATGAGTGCAAACAAAAGTGGGTGGGTGGGAGTTTGGAAGGTTAAAATGGACTTCATTATATTAAATGAAACCCCTACACATTGCTACTGCAAGGGAAAGGAAGCAAGTATTGCATTGGGGTGTATTATTTATTATGTATTAAATGTAAAACAGCATGATGCTAAATTTATTAGTCATACTTAGATGTTTATACTCCAGTTTAGGTCACTATATTCTTGTGAGAATATAGGAAGTGAAAACCTGGAGAGTTCCTGAAAAGGAACAGTAAGAATCACCAGAAGTTAAAGAAAAAATTATTGAGGAAAAGCCACAAGAAATGTTTTTATTGAAACTGTCCTCAAGAAAATAAAATGTGCTGAGAAAATATGTGGATGTTTTCAAGGAGAGGCGTGCTTAGGTTATTTTGCTGTGGTTAGAAATTGATTGGCAATACAAGCAAAAGTGTATACAAATATTAAAGCTGGCTGATGAGGGGATATCCTCCACTGATATAGGGACCTCCAGGGTGAAACAGGCAGCCTTGCATTGAGTGTGGCAGGCCATCAGAATTCGGGACTTTCCAGGCTTCTGTACCTACCTCCACATTCTAATTCTGTGATTTCGACTCAAGAGTTGGCACCCCGAGTCTTCCCCATAGCACTGTTGTTGATGTCCCAGTGATATGGGATTTGAGCTCTGGCATCTCAAAGTGTGTCCCTGCCTTCATGACTCTCAAAACTTTTGGAAGCTAAAATGCTTCCTGACCTCTGAAGCGACATTCCCTGGGTTCCTTATCTCAACTATAAGAAACAAAAATACCCCTTAGCTCAATTTAAACCTCGTTTCTTTTCATTCATTTTTTTAATCATTTGCCTGTGTTTTCTTCTAAAACATTGTGCACCCTCCCTTTCCTCCTCATCGCAGCACTCCCAGTCCCCAGTACATGCTGTTTCTCTCCTTAACCCAGTGGGTGGCTGGGCCCTTGTGGCTGAGGATGTTCTCCTCAAGGGGGCACATTGTAGGCTCACTCCTTACTTCTTCATGGGCTCTGCTCTTGCAATTACACCCTCCTACACGATCCCCAGTAATAATCCAACTTCTGTAACCCATGACTTTTTTTCAATTCCTTTTGGTAGCTTTGGAGAAAAACCTGGCCATTGTGGAGACATAGACAACTTTCTTCTCTGTCCTTCCTCTCAAAGATGACTGTAAGAGAGCTCTTCATGAGAAAATGCTCCAAATGCAGGCTGGGATGCATCAGCCCTCAGAGAAGAAGGGACTTGATAGGGAGGGAATAGATGAGCAGAAGCCTTAGCCTGAGGAAGCAGAATTCTCCTCTGCATCCCGCAGTGAGTAAGAGACTTCCCACTAACAGCATTAAGTCATTGCTCCTCAGAGCAGCTCTCAGGTCCTGCATCTATCCTCCACACCTTAATTGCAATACTAGTTCTTAACACTTTCCTGGAAATTTCTTTAGATAAAAGTCTGTAAAATTTTTATGAGTAATGGCTTTATAATATTCAGAGAAATGTGTTTTTATTCTAACTATCATTGCATGGATTCACCAAATATATGGTCTTCATGGGTACCTGAGCTGGAAATCTTCCAGCCCTGTTAATGGTCTCTTCTGGATCCACAGGAGCATGTAGGAATCTCCTATTTCTTCACATGTTACTCTGGTAATTGCTGAACCATCCCACTCCCCGAGAAGGTAGATTTATACAGAGGTCCCTCCATTCCACTCCATCCTCTATGGAAACTCAGATCGCTGGCTTAGAGAATGGCAATTTTGATAAGTTCAGTTTTTAAAATAAGTTGACAGAATTGTCAAATACTTGCCTATTGGCTATATTTGTCAGTTTATCTCTAATGGCAATTTTCCTACTGCTTTTTGGAAGCATTTAAATAATATGGGATTAATCCATTACACATTTGCCTGTGAGTGCCAGTTACTGAAAATACTAACTTGTCACTGATTTGCCTAAGTGGTGCACAGCTTTGGAAGTGATTCAAATTTTTCTTCATGCTTCGAAGAAGAAAACTGGTAACAACCCTTACTGTTCAGCAGCTGCAGCAGGTGAACCCCAGGCAAGCAGGGCCTGGAGTGAACCTCAGCAGACCTTCAGCAGAAGGGCCAGACTGTCAGAAGGAAAACCAAGAAACAGAAAAAATCTCATCATCAACAAACAGAACATCAATCTGAAAGATTTGAGACCCAATCTGAAAGCCAGCAACTACAAAGTCGACAGGTGGATAAATCCTTAAAGATGGGAAGAAACCAGCGCAAAAAGGATGAAAACACCAGAACCAGAACACCTCTCCTCCTACAAGGGATCACAACTCCTCACCAGCAAGGGAACAAGGCTGGAGGGAGAATGAGTGTGATGAAATGACAGAAT
>NW_016108232.1:13027-14961 GCF_001604975.1 Cebus imitator | reverse complement strand
AGGTCGAAGATCAACTCAATGAAATAAAACGGGAAGGCAAGACTGGAGAAACAAGGGTAAAAAGGAATGAACAAAATCTCCAAGAAATGTGGGACTATGTGAAGAGATCTAATCTACGTATGATAGGGGTATCTGAATGCGATGAAGAGAATGAATACAAGCTGGAAAATACTCTTCAGGATATTATCCAGGAAAACTTCCCCAACCTAGCAACGCAGGCAAACATTCAAGTCCAGGAAATACAGAGAACACCACAAAGATATTCGTCAAGAAGAGCACCCCAAGGCACATAATCGTCAGATTCACCACGGTTGAAATGAAGGAGAAAATACAAAGGGCAGCCAGAGAGAAAGGCCGGGTTACCCACAAAGGGAAGCCCATCAGACTCACAGCAGATCTCTCAGCAGAAACCCTAGAAGCCAGAAGAGAGTGGGGGCCAATATTCAACATCATTAAAGTAAAGAACTTTCAACCCAGAATCTCCTATCCAGCCAAACTAAGCTTCATAAGTGAAGGAAAAATAAAATCCTTTGGGAACATGCAAGTACTCAGAGATTTCGTCACCACCAGGCCAGCTCTTACAAGAGCTCCTGAAAGAGACTCTACACATATAAAGGAACAACAAGTACCAGCTGAACTAAAGGGCAAAACACCAAGCTAGCACCAAAATGGCAGTATCAAATTCACACACAACAATATTAACCCTAAATGTAAATGGACTAAATGCCCCAATCAAAAGACACAGACTGGCAAATTGGATCAAAAGCCAAAACACATCGGTGTGCTGTATCCAGGAAACGCATCTCACATGCAAGGTTACACAAAGGCTCAAAATAAAGGGATGGAGGAAGATTTACCAAGCAAATGGAGAGCAAAAAAAAATCAGGAGTTGCAATTCTTATCTCGGATAAATTAGAATTTAAAGCAACAAAGATCATAAGAGACAGAGGGACATTACATAATGATAAAAGGATCAATGCAACAAGAAGAGCTAACCATCCTAAATATATACACGCCCAATACAGGAGTACCCAGATACATAAGGCAAGTTCTTAATGACTTACAAAGAGACTTAGACTCCCACACAATAATAGTGGGGAACTTTAACACCGCATTGTCAATATTAGACAGATGAACCAGACAGAAAATTAACAAGGATATTCAGGACTTGAACTCAGACCTGGACCAAGCAAACCTAACAGACATTTACAGAACTCTCCACCCCAAATCCACAGAATTTACATTCTTCTTAGCATCACATAACACCTACTCTGAAATTGACCACATAATTGGGAGTAAATCACTCCTCAGCAAATGCAAAAGAATGGAAATCGTAACAAACAGCCTCTCAGACCACAGTGCAATCAAGGTAGAGCTCAGAATTCAAAAACTAACCCAGGACCGCACAGCTTGATGGAAACTGAACAGCTTGCTCTTGAATGGTGACTGGATAAACAATGAAATGAAGACAGAAATAAAGATGTTCTTCGAAACCAACGAGAATGAAGACAGAACATACCAGAATCTCTGGGACACATTTAAAGTAGTCTCCAGAGGAAAATATACAGCAATAAGTGCCCACATGAGAAGCAAGGAGAGATCAAAAATTGACACCCTATCGTCAAAACTGAAAGAGCTAGAGGAGCAAGATCAAAAAACCTCAAAGTCCAGTAGAAGACAAGAAATAGCTAAGATCAGAGCAAAACTGAAGGTGATAGAGACACAAAAAACCCTTCAAAAAATCAATAAATCCAGGAGCTGGTTTTTTGAAAAGATCAACAAAATAGACAGACCACTAGCCAGATTAATAAAAAAGAAAAGAGAGAATAACCAAATTGATGCAATAAAAAATGATAAAGGGGGTATCACCACAGATTCCACAGAAATTCAAACCATCATCAGAGACTATTACAAACAACTCTATGCACACAAAC
>NW_016108232.1:7569-12657 GCF_001604975.1 Cebus imitator | reverse complement strand
CCCAAATCATTTTATGACACCAACATCATCCTGATTCCAAAACCCAGCAGAGGCTCAACAAGAAAAGAAAACTTCAGGCCAAAATCCATGATGAACATAGATGCAAAAATCTTCAATAAAATACTGACAAGAACTACAAGCCACAGCTCAACGCAATAAGAGAGGACACAAACAGATGGAGAAATATTCCATGTTCATGGTTAGGAAGAATCAATATCGTGAAAATGGCCATACTGCCCAAAGTAATTTACAGATTCAATGGCATCCCCATCAAGCTACCAATGACCTTCATCGCAGAACTGGAAAAAACCACCTTAAACTTCATATGGAACCAAAAGAGAGCCCGCATAGCCAAGTCAATTCTAAGCAAAAAGAACAAAGCGGGGGGCATCACACTACCGGACTTCAAACTATACTACAAGGCTACAGTAATCAAAACAGCATGGTACTGGTACCAAAACAGAGATATAGATCAATGGGTTAGAACAGAGGTATCAGAGGCAACACAACATATCTACAACCATCTGATCTTTGACAAACCAGACAAAAACAAGCAATGGGGAAACGATTCCCTGTTTAATAAAGGGTATTGTGAAAACTGGCTAGCCATGTGCAGAAAGCAGAAACTGGGCCCCTTCCTGACGCCTTACACTAAAATTAACTCCAGATGGATTAAAGACTTAATCATAAGACCTAACACCGTAAAAACCCTAGAAGAAACTCTAGGCAAATCCGTTCAGGACATAGGCGTAGACAAGGACTTCATGACCAAAACACCAAAGGCATTGACAACAAAAGCCAAAATAGACAAATGGGACCTGATCAAACTCCACAGCTTCTGCACAGCAAAAGAAACAGTCTTTGTGGTGAATCGGCAACCAACAGAATGGGAAAAAAATTTTGCAGTTTACCCATCTGACAAAGGGCTGATATCCAGAATTTACAAAGAACTAAAACAGATTTACAAGAAAAAAAACTAACAAGCCCATTCAAAAGTGGTGAAAGGATATGAACAGACACTTTACAAAGGAAGACATACGTGAGGCCAACAAACATATGAAAAAATGCTCATCATCACTGGTCATCAGAGAAATGCAAATCAAAACAGCATTGAGATACCATCTCACGCCAGTTAGAATGGCGACCATTAAAAACTCTGGAGACAACAGATGCTGGAGAGGATGTGGAGAAATAGGAACACTTTTGCACTGTTAGAGGGAGTGTAAATTAGTTCAACCACTGTGGAAGAGTGTGGCAATTCCTCAAGGACCTAGAAATAGAAATTCCATTTGACCCAGCAATCCCATTACTGGGTATATATCCAAAGGATTACAAATTGTTCTACTATAAGGACACGTGCACACGAATGTTCATTGCAGCACTGTTTACAATAGCAAAGACCTGGTACCAACCCAAATGCCCATCGACGATAGACTGGATAGGGAAAATGTGGCACATATACACCATGAAATATTATGCAGCCATCAAAAATGATGAGTTTGGGTCCTTTGTAGGGACGTGGATGAACCTGGAAACCATCATTCTCAGCAAACTGACAGAAGAGCAGAAGATCAAACACTGCATGTTCTCACTTTAGGCGGGTATTGAACAATGAGAACACATGGACACAGGGAGGGGAGCACTACACACTGGGGTCAGTTGGGGAGAAATAGGGGAGGGACGCTGGGGGTGGGGAGCTGGGGAGAGATAGCAAGGGGAGAAATGTCAGATGTAGGTGATGGGGAGGAAGGCAGCAAATCACACTGCCACATGTGTTCCTATGGAACAATTTTTCATGCTCTTCACATGTACCCCAAAACCTAAAATGCAATAAAATAAATAAATGGGGAAAAAAATTTTGCTTCATGCTCCATTAGGTCACTCCCCAATATATTCCCCTTAAATTTCCCTGACCCAGAGAATAATGTTAGTTAGATGTAAAATAACTCTAGGCCGGACATGATGGCTCACGCCTGTAATGCCAGCACTTTGGGAGGCTGAGGCGGACAGATCACTGGAAGTCTGGAGTTCGAGATAGACTGGCTAACATGGTGAAAGTCTCTAATGAAAACACAAAAATTATCCAAGTATGGTAGTGGTTGCCTGTCATCCCAGCTACTCCAGAAGCTCAGGCAGGAGAATTGCTTGAATCTGGGAGGCAGAGATTGCAGTGAGCTGAGATCATGCCACTGCACTCCAGCCTGGATGACAGAGTGAGACTTGATCTCAAAAACAAAAACAGAAAAACAAGACAAAACGAAACAAAACCTCTAGAGTCAGTTAGTCTCATTTCCTCATTTTAGAAGCAAATATACTTAGGCCCCAAGTGATAGCCATTTGATTAAAGTTGCATAATAGCCTCAGGCAGAGATAATATTAGAATCCTGTGTTCTCAATCCACAAAGTCCACACTACACACACTTTGTCAAATATATTTTTAAAAATTATACTCCTGTGATCATTCATTTTTTAAAAATATACTTTCTTAGAGCAGTTTGAGGTTCACAGCAAACTTGACTGGAAAGTAACAAAGTGTTCCCCTATGCCCCCTGCCCCTGCACACACACAGCCTTACTCACTCTCAGTATCTTGCCCCCGAGTGATAACCTTTGTTACAATCAACGAACCTACATTGACTCACCATCATCATCACCCGAAGTACACAGTTTGCAGTGGGTTCACTCTTGGTGGTATATATTCTATGGGTTTTGACACAAGAATAAATGTATAATAGCATGTATCCCCCATTATAATAAAGAATGACTATTCCTCGCCCTAAAAATGCTCTGTGTTCTGCCTATTCATTCTCCTTTTCCCCCAGCACCAGGAAACCACTGATCTTTTCACTGTCTTCACTGTTTTGCCTGTTCCATAGTGTCATATAAACAGGGTCATAGAGTATGTAGCTTTTTTAGATTGGCTTCTTTCATGTCATAATACACTTAAGTTTCTTTCATGTCTTTTCATGGCTTCACAGCTCATTTCTTTTTAGTACCAAATAATGTTCCATTGACTACATGTACAAAAATTTACCCATTCACCTACTGAAGGACATCTTGGCTGTTCCAAGTTTTTGCAGTTATGACTAAAGTTGCTATAAACACCATGTGCGGGTTTTTGTGTGAACATAAATTTTCAGCTCATTTAGGTAAATATTGAGGTGCAGATTGCTAAGTCATTTGGTATGAGTATATTTAGTTTCACAAGAAAATGCCAAACCGTCTTCCAAAATGACTTGACTATTTTGCATTCCCATTGGCAACGAATAAGAATACCTGTTGTTCCTGATGCTTACCAACATTTAGCGTTATCAGTATTCTTGATTTTACCATTCTAATAGGTGTAGGGTGGTATCACGTTTTAATTTTTAATTCCCTAATGGCATACGACGTGAGCATCTTTCCATATTCTTATTTATCTTCTGAACATCATCTTTGGGTAGGTGTCTTTTGCCCATTTTTTATTGAGTTATTCATTATTGTTGAATTTAAGAGTTCTCTGTGTATTTGGGATAACAGTATTTTTACCAGATGTGTCTTTTGCAAACAGCTTGTTGTCTTCTAATTTTCTTGATGAGTCTTGCAGAACAGATATTTTTAATTTTAATAAAGCCCAGATTATCCATTATTTCTTTCATGGATCATGTCTTTTGTTTTGTATCTGAAAAGTAATCATGTAGCTGGGCTCTGTGGCTCATACCTGTAATCCCAGCACTTTGGAAGTCTGAGGCAAGAGGATCACTTAAGCCCAAGAGTTTGGCTGCAGTGAGCCATGATCATGCCATGATCATGCCATTGCACTACAGCAAATAAATAAATTTATTTATTTATTTACTTAGAGACTCTGTCTCTAAATTAAAGTTGGTATAGCATTGAATCCTTAGATCAATAAATAAAATAAATAAAAAATCATCACCAAACCCAAGGTCATCTAGATTTTCTGCTGTTGTTATCTTTTAGGAGTTTTTATAGTTTTATATTTGACATTTAGGCCTATGATCCATTTTGAGTGAGTTTTTGTGAAGAATGTGAAATCTGTCTAGATTCATTTTTTTGCATGTGGATGTCCAGCTGTACCAGCACCATTTGTTGAAAATACAATGTTTTCTCCATTGTATTGCACTTGTCCCTTGTCAAAGATCAATCTGCTGTATTTTGGAGTCTGCCAGAATCTCTATTCTGTTCCACTGACTTCTTTGTCTATTCTTTCACAAATCTCAGACTGCCATGATTACTGTAGCTTTACAGTAAGTCTTGAAGTCAGGCCGTATCAATCCTCTGTTCCTTCTCCATATTGTGTTGTGCACTCTGGGTCTTTTGCCTCTCTATGTAAACCTTAGCATCTATTAGTTGATATCCACAATAACTTGCTGATATTTTGTTTGGGATTGCATTGAATCTTTAGATCAAGTTGGGAAGAACTGACATCTTGACAACATTCAGCTTTCCTGTCCATGAACACAGAATATTTCTCTGTGTATTTAGTCCTTCTTTGATTTCTCTCAGTGGAGTTTTATAGTTTTTCCAATACAGATCTTGTACATGTTTTGTTAGATTTTACCTTGACATAATCCCTTACTGTTTCCAGAATATTTTTGTTGTCAGTTCTTTCAGCTTTTCTCTTTTCTTTTCTTTTTCCTTCTTTCCTTGTTTTCTTCTTTCCTCCTTTCCTCCTTTCCTTCTTTCCTCCCTTCCTTCCTTTTTGACAGAGTCTTGCTTTGTTGCCCAGGCTAAAGTGCAGTGGCACGATCTCAGCTCACTACAACCACTGCTTCCCAGATTCAAGCGATTCTCCTGCCTCAGCCTCCCGAGCAGTAAAATTATAAGTGCATGCCACCATGCCCTGCTAATTTTTGTGTTTTCAGCAGAGATGGGGTTTCATGATGTTGGAGATTTACTATAATAAATAGATAATTGCATCATGTGTGAACACAGACAGTTTTAGTTCCTCTTTTCTAATCTGCATATTGTTTATTTCCTTTACTTATCTGACAGTATTAGCTAGGATTTCCAGTATGATGTTGGAAAGGAGTGGTAAGAGGAGAAATCTTTGCCTATTGCTGATCTTTTTTTTTTTTTTTTTTTTTTT
>NW_016108232.1:2455-7529 GCF_001604975.1 Cebus imitator | reverse complement strand
TTTTTTATTTTTGAGATGGAGTCTTGCTCTGAGGCCTAGGTTGGAATTCAATGGCACTATCTAGGCTCACTGCAATCTCCACCTTTTTGGTTTAAACAATTCTCTGCCTCAGTCTCCTGAGTAGCTGGGATTATAGGTGCCCACCACAATGCCTGACTAATTTTTGTATTTTTAGTAGAAACGAGGTTTCACCATTTTGGCCAGGCTAGTCTTGAACACTTGAACTCATGATCCACTGGCCTCAGCCTCCTAAAGTGCTGGGATTACAGGTGCGAGCCACCGTGTCGAGCCTTATAGTTGATCTTAATTAGAAAGTGCATCTAGTTTCTAGTATGACACTGATGTAGAGTTTTTATAGATGTTCTTTATCAAGTTAAGGACGTTCTCCTCTAGTCTCACTTTGTTGAGAGTTTTGATGATTAATGAGTGTTGAATTTTGTCAAATGCTTTTTCCTCATCTAGTAACATGATCATGTAATTTTTCTTATTTAGCAAGCAGCAGGGAAAGTGACAATCTTAGAAGAAATTTTTCACATGAAGATTGTTTTATTTTCCTCCCTTCGTTCCTTTTACCATATTCGGGACACTAAACATTTAGTGTGTGGCCTCCTCTGGTTATACTCTCCAGTCCCCTCCCCTAAAGTGCTATAACCTAACAGTTATACCTCTCTACCTTTACTTCTTTTTTTTCTGCTTTAGGAAGTGTTCTGTGATGAGGCCCAAGAGTTATCCCATCTACAGCAGAAGATGCAGATCAGGAGAGCATCTTTTCTCTTCTCATCTAGCATGTCGAGAACACAGTAAAGACCTTTGAGGAGCTATTTGGGAGCAATAACACTGACCACTATGTGGAGTGGAATTTCCATGAGCAGCTGAACAAGGGAAACCAACTGGCAGAGAGACTTGCCAGAAAATTCAGCACAAGTGAGTTGGCCACAGAGCTTAGACAGACTTCCCATCTCTCCCAAGATCCTGAGTTCACAGAACCCCGCCCCTATTCACAAGTCACTTTTCAACCTGGTGTCCTGCTTTATTATCAACCACCTTACACATGAGAGAGTCAGGACTGGTTGGTGAGGCACTCCAAGAAGAAACACATTGGGTGAGGATGTCATGATAATCACCAGCCCCTCCATCCCTCAAGGAATAGGGATGTTAGGGTAGGAGGGCTCCCCAGGGATGATGGTATTTGTCTGAAACTATTTGGCAGAAAGAGAGAAGAGAAGGAACAGTGGCAGCTGGTTTTTGTAATCCAAAGACCCTCCCTCTACCTTATGTGTGTTCTGTTCTAGCTCTGGACAGGTTAATATTTATGTTGATTTCTGTTTCCCCACCTAAAAAATTATACCAGCCCCTGAATGTTGCATGATTGTTCTGTGGATTAAATAGGTAACATTAATCGGTGCGCTTCAACAAAATGATAAAGAATCCTGCTGACTTTGGCATGGTTTATGCACTTTGTGTGCTAGTACAAGGTGGTGAGGAAGTTAGCTGTTTCAGGAGCTTCTTACATGGAATTTCCCCTCAAGTACCTAAGGGCACAGAGAAACAGAAGGCTTGAGTTGTGTGCTGTCTCCTGATGGCAGGTGGGACAGGGATATCTCATCTCCTCAGAGGAGTGGGGAGGTTCCACGTGGAAGCTATGGTGGAACACGCAGCCATGGGTCTGATGCTGGCCTCGTGCCATGACTTGGAGGCTTTGTCTAGAGTGGTCCAGAGGGCAGCTGGATATGAGTCACATATCTGTGGGAATAAAGACTCAGGACAAAGCAAGTGGAGAGGACAATCTTTGCGGTGGGCTCAGGAAAGCCTGCTAGGCAAGCTCTCTAAAGACTCAAACCACGACGTGGGAAAATTCATCAGTGTCCTGGAATCAAGCATCAAGTAGTTATGTCTCTGATCCCAGACAGAACTCCATGTTTGTTTGCAGTTTGCAAAATGAGACCTACTTAAATCATGACTGGTTTTTTTGAATTTTGTTCTCAGATGACTGTGCAAGTAAGAAGAGTCAAGCAGGGCAGGTGCCTTTCACTCTCAGGTAACTCCCATTTTCAGGGGCTATTGAAGATGTAATCTGGTGAAGAATCTAGAAGCAAGAGCCAGAATCTCAAAGAAACAAGAGCCCACATGGCCAGTAAAAAACACTTTCTTTATTCATTAAACCATTATGTGTGTATCCTTAGTGATAAGGCAATCTCATTTGAAAATTTTTAAAAATGTATTATTCTTTTTTTTTCACCAACTCATTTACCAATTTAGTAATATAGAGATGCTGTAACCTATCTGGGTCTTAGGAGTCTTCTGAAGCTTCAGGGATCACCTCTGGTTTGCCTTGTTTAAAGACCAGAGTAAGATTATATCTGATTTCTTCAAGGTTGACCCAAGGAGTGCTGGCAGATGTACAAATTTTCCTTGCAAATAACAGTTTATACTGTGTCTCTATAATTAGGGAGGGAGATCTAGAGATGAGAGACATCAGTGAGGCTACAGGAATTCATTTAAATGGTCTACGGCAAATACTATTTAAAAAATTATGTTCACAGAGCGAGTTGAGCTCTTTTTTGTTCATTCGCATTTTACTTTATTTTGTTTTTGGGATGAGGTCTTGCTCTGTTGCCCAGGCTGGAATGCAGTGGCACAATCACTGCTCACTGCATCCTTGAGCTCCTGGGCTCAAGTGATCCTCCTGCCTCAGCCTCCCGAGTAGCTGGGACTACAGGTGTGTGCCACAACACCAAGCTCATTTTCTATTTTTATTTTTTTGTAGAGAGAGGGTCTCACTATGTTTCTCAGTTTGGCCTAGAATTCCTGGGCTCAAGCAATCCTCTTGCCTTGGCCTCCCAAATTACTGGGATTACAGGCATGAGCTGCCGTGCCCATACCTGGAGTTGAACTTTTTGGTTTATTTTCTGAGATGGGGTCTGGCTCTGTCACCAGGCTGAAGTGCAGTGGCACAATCTTGGATCACTACAACTTCTGCCTCCCAAGTTCAAGTAATTTCCCTGCCTCAGACTCCCAAGTAGCTGGGACAATAGGCGCATGCCACCATGCCTGGTGAATTTTTCATATTTTAGTAGAGATGGGGTTTCGCCATGTTGGCCATGATGGTCTTGATCTCCTGATGGCATGATCTGCCCTCCTCAGCCTCCCACACTGCTGGAATTACAGGTACGAGCCACCCCACCTGGCCTGCCTGGAGTTGAACTCTCATGGGCCTCTGGGTGTCTGGTGAAGGAAGTGTTATTTAAAGGGCCCATTAAGACGTCTCTTTTCCTCGGGGTGTTTATAGCCAGTGCACTGGACAAGTGCTGCTCTCCTCGCTTCTGCCTTTCCTCTGTGGTCTGTCCCTAAACAGAAAATAATTGTGGGAATCGACCCAAGATGGCCTTTTAGGAACAGCTAAGGATTGTAGCTCCCAGTGAAAGCGCAGAGGGTGAGTGGACACAGCATTTTTATTGCCCACAGACTAGGAAATTCCCAGTTGGAGGAGCTCCACGGGTCACCAGCATGGCTGTTTTGGCCAGTGCGGCTGTGCCGGCCAGCGCCACTGCTTTGCCCCACGCAGCTGCTTTGTCAGCGCCCTGGAGCAGCGGTTCTCTGTACAAAATACACTGGTCCAGGTGCCCTTTTGGCTGGTGATTGGAGCCAATGGAAGTCGCCCATTCATCTGTTTAAAAAGGGGACTGAGCAGGGAACCAGGACAGTAGATTCCAGGGCAAAAAAAGTGCCATGAATCTGAGTGCTGCTGTTTAAGCCAGCTCAGTGAGTCATCGCACGGGGAAACACAGACCCCGGCACCACTTCAACAGGCGACTGGAACGCCAACTTAAAAAAAAAAAAAAAAAGGCTCTGAGGCAGGGAGCCAGGCAATCAGGCTCGGCTGGTCCCACCCCCACAAAAGAAGAGCAATCAAAAACTCTGGATTGAGAGTTTCACAGCAAGTGCAGCTGAACCCAGGATGGTCCAGCACAGTGGGGGAGGGGCGTCCACTATTTTCGAGGCAGCCCACTACTATGGAGGTAGTCAGCCAATGCTGAGACAGCCCGCCGTTGCCAAGGCAACCCGCCGCTACAGAGAGACTTCGCCTCAACAGAGGCGGGCCACTATTGCCCAGGCAGTTCTAACTACACCCATATAAACAGGACTGCAGAGAAGTTCACTCCAAGGCTGGGCGGAGCCCACAGCCGCTCAGCAAAGCCTCGACAGGAAGGCAGTGACTGGGCTGCCTCCTTGCTGGGCAGGGCAGCTCTGAAGGAAAAAAAAAGAAGAAGGCAGCAGCATAATGCAAACTCATAAATAAAGCCCTAAATCCCTGCGACAGAGCACCTGGGACCAAAAAGCGGTTTATGAGTTCTGCTGCAGCAGACCTAAACGTACCTGCCCAGCAGCTCTAAATGAACAATGGAGCTCACAGCTCAGCATTTGAGCTCCTATAAAGAAAAGACCGTCCCCTCAAGCAGCTCCCTGACCCCTGTATATCCAAAGAGCCACCTGATAAAGGAGAGATCAGGCTGACACTTGGCGGGTATGCTTCTGGGGCAAAGATAGCAGAAGAAGAAAACTGGTAACAACCCTTACTGTTAAGCAGCTGCTGCAGGTGATCCCCAGGCAAGCAGGGCCTGGAGTGGACCTCAGCAGACTTACAGCAGAGGGGCCAGACTGTCAGAAGGAAAACCAAGAAACAGAAACTAACCTCACCATCAACAAACAGAATGTCCACCCTGAGGCCCAATCTGAAAGCCAGCAACTACAAAGACGACGGGAGGATAAATCCATAAAGATGGGAAGAAACCAGCACAAAAACGATGAAAACATCCTTAACCAGAACACCTCTCCTCCTACAAGGGATCAAAACACTTCACCAGCAAGGGAACAAGGTTGGATGGAGAAAGACTGTGATGAAATGACAGAATCAGACTTCAGAAGGTGGGTAGTAAGAAATTTCTGTGAACTGAAAGAACATGTTCTAACCCAATGCAAAGAAACTAAGAACCTTGAAAAAAGATTTGACGAAATGCTAAAGAGAGTGGACAAAAAAGAAAGGAATATAAGTGAATTGATGGAGCTGAAAAAC
>NW_016108232.1:0-1538 GCF_001604975.1 Cebus imitator | reverse complement strand
GCAAGACTGGAGAAAAAAGGGTAAAAAGGAATGAACAAAATCTCCAAGAAATGTGGGACTATGTGAAAAGACCTATCTATGTTTGATAGGTGTACCTTAATGCGACGAAGAGAATGAATCCAAGCTGGAAAATACTCTTCAGGACATTATCCAGGAAAACTTCCCCAACCTAGCAAGGCAGGCAAACATTCAAGTCCAGGAAATACACAGAACACCACAAAGATATTCGTCAAGAAGAGCAACCCCAAGGCACATAATCATCACAATCACCAGGGTTGAAATGAAGGAGAAAATAATAAGGGCAGCCAGAGAGAAAGGTCAAATTACCTACAAAGGGAAGCCCATCAGACTTACAGCAGATCTCTCAGCAGAAACACTAAGAGCCAGAAGAGAGTGGGGGCCAATATTCAACATCCTGAAAGAAAAGACCTTTCGACCCAGAATCTCCTATCCTGTCAAACTAAGCTTCATAAGTGAAGGAAAACTAAAATCCTTTGTGAACATGCAAGTACTCAGAGACTTTGTCACTACCAGGCCAGCTTTACAAGAGCTCCTGAAAGAGCCTATACACAGAAAGGAACCACCAGTACCAGCCACTCCAAAAAGATGCCAAATGGTAAAGAATCAACACAATGAAGAATCTGCATCAACTAATGGGCAAAACAGTCAGCTAGCACCAAAATGGCAGTATCAAATTCACACATAACAATATTAACCCTAAACGTAAATAAGCCAAATGCTCCAATCAAAAGACACAGACTGGCAAATTGGATTAACAGCCAAAAACCATGGGTGTTCTGTATCAAGGAAAAACATCTCACATGCAAGGATACACAAAGGCTCAAAATAAAGGGATGGAGGAAGATTTACCAAGCAAATGGAGAGCAAAAAAATAGCAGGAGTTGCAATTCTCATCTGTGATAAATCAGGCTTTAAAGCAAAAAAGATCAAAAGAGACAAAGAAGGACATTACATAATGGTAAAAGGATCAATGCAACAAGAAGAGCTAATGATCCTATATATATATACGCACCCAATACAGGATCACCCAGATACATAAGGCAAGTTCTTAATGACTTACAAAAAGACTGAGACTCCCACACAATTATAGTGGGAGACTTTAACACCCCATTGTCAATATTAGACAGAGCAACCAGACAGAAAATTAACAAGGATATCCAGGACTTCAACTCAGACCTGGACCAAGCAAACCTAATAGACATTTACAGAACCCTCCACCTCAGGACGGAGGATCCAAGATGGCCATTGAGGAACAGCTCAGGATTGCAGCTCCTGGTGAAAATGCAGTGGGCGAGTGGACGCCGCATTTTTATTGCCCACAGACCAGGGAATTCCCAGGCAGAGGAGCTACACAGGTCGCCAGCACAGCTGTTTCGGCCAGGGCGGATGTGCCGGCCAGGGCCACTGCTTTGCCCCACGCAGCTGCTTTGTCGGTGCACCAGAGCAGCGGTTCTCTGTAAAAAATACACTGGTCCAGGTGCCCTTTTGGATGGCGATTAGAGCCACGGGAATTCACC
>NW_016108231.1:189671-195748 GCF_001604975.1 Cebus imitator | reverse complement strand
CTGGCCGGCACAGCCGCGCTGGCCGAAACAGCCGCGCTGGTGACCGTGGAGCACCTCTGCCCGGGAATTTCCTAGTCTGTGGGCAATAAAAACACGGCGTCCACTCACCCTCTGCGCTTTCACTGGGAGCTGCAATCCTGGGCTGTTCCTAAACGGCCATCTTCTGGGTCTGTTGTGACACCTTTTTTAAACTTTGCACAGAACAGGAAGTTTTGAAAAGGATTGCCTGTGCTTTAGAGGCCATTGCTTGGGACAGAATTATTTCTATACCTCTTAAAACATATATTCAGTCACTGATAATTCTTTGGTGTTCTATGCAATATATGGTCATTATAATGAATAGGTATTTAATTTAAAAATGAGATTGTTAATCGTGTTTTAAATGAAATACATTTATAATTAAGCTGATTCATTAATAATTAACCATTAAAAATTTCTGGAATTGCCCATCTTAGGCCAGATCATAGGTTTTATATAATCTCATGATTTATTTTACCAGTGTCCTAAAGAGAGGACAGAAAAATATATTCATAGCACTAGCTACAAATCCCAGCGTCAAGTCCTCTTTCATAATAAGGGAGGGTATAAAGAAGTAAGAAATGCAATCCAGCAGGCCATCATTTCTTTTTTGCATTTTTCATGATGGTTTCTCCCTCACTCCTCAATGTCTATGTAAAGCCCCTGTCCCATTAAGTTCATGCCAGCCAGTGTACACCCTCTCCACCCACCCCTGTGGCCACCGCAGTCTGACTTCAGACCTTTCCTATCCTGAATAAAGCCTCCAGCACCTCAGTCAGAGATTGCAGCTCCATCCCAGGCCCCAGCATCAGGCTGGGAATTCAACAAGCCTCTGAGGCCCCCAGCCAAATCCCTGGCCTCACAAGCCATTTCCAGATGAGAGGCAATGAGGAAGTCTCTGTGTCTACCCCAGCCAGTTCCTCACACCAGGGCCAGTGCTCTCACCATCACCATTGGAAACTGCTCCCTCTAAAATCACAGATTCAAACACTCCGCACACTGGCCACCCCTTCAGCTCTCTAGGGATAGCATCTCCTAGATGTTTCAGACACCTCACACCCAATGTGACAGACATTGAGAGGAGTCAGAAGCACTGTCATGGATTTACCCAGTTTAAATGGGCAGATGGAAGCAGACTGGGGTCTTTTATCTATGGGAATTTTGGCAGCTGGAAGAGGTTGCTAATGAAGTCCTGCATGGCTCTCAAACTCAGGAACCTCTCTCCTTCTTCTCCTCCTCTCCAAAACTCAGGAATCCTTCCTCTTTCTTCCTCCTCTCTGAAACTCAGGGATCCTTCCTCTTTCTCCTCCTGCTCTCCAAAATTCAGCGATCCTTCCTCTTTCTTCTCCTCCTCTCCGAAGCTAAGGAATTCTCCCTCCTTCTCCTCCTCGGGTTGGGACACTTCTTCTACCTGAGATGGGGTGTCAACTTCCAGCTCCAAGATCTATCTAAGCTGTTCATCCATTTGCAGTGTGCCCTCTGCACGTGTTCCGGGGTGATATGCACACTGCAGCTCTTCTCGGCCTCCTGGCCCGCCTGCTCCAGGATGTTGGCCATCAGGTACTCCAGAACACCAGCCAGGAAGACAGGCGTGGTTGTGCTCAGATGCTGGGCATACTGACTTTCTTGCAGGGGGCGTTCCACGTGGCTGACGGGAATGTGCAGCTCTGCTCTGCTGGTACAGGAACGGCCGCTGTCTCCTAGGCCTACAGGAGCTGTGACTGCTTTTCTTTCCAGCCATGGTGTTTGCTGGGTTTTGCCCGGATTGGCACAGCTTGATTTTCCTGCCGGCCTGAGCTTCTTAATGTACTAGTGCTTAATGTCACCCACTGTACCTCATGCTCCAGCCCCTCATTGGTCAGGAGTTGCCTTTGTGACAACCTCCACTTTCTGACGTCACTGGTGTCCACTGGGCCCTGAGCAGGCCTCAGCCTAGGAAGCCCATGAGAGGACCCTGGTCACCCTAGTAATGGGAGCTTTTTTTTTTTTTTTTTAAGGGAATGCTAACTATCTACCTGATTTTAACATTCTAGCGAAAAAGATGTGTGTTTCAATGAAAACCTTTTCCTTGTTCATAGGATACAGCTCCATGTTATCCATCGGATTCTAGCCTTGCATTGTCTTTAGGCTCTTTTACATCCATTTGTATGTGGTAGGTAACTGAGAGACATGCTCAACCTATAGAGACCTCAACAGTAGGCTCAGTCTCCCCCCACCAATACACACAACAGTAATCAAACCAGTTTTGCCTCCATTGACATATTCATCTCAGTCTTCCTTATCTGTATGCTGGTTTCTGTTGTTTGGATTCTCTATTATATTAGTTGCATCTGCCAATTTCCTTATGTGATAAGTATTTTAACATGTGTTCACATTTGTGTGTCATGATTTTACAGTCTTGATAATTATATTTACCTGTTTTGAAGGACACACTTCTATGTCCAATTGATTTACCTACTAGAACCATGTAAACTTTGATGACAGAAGTTCACCAAACACATGCAAGTTTAAAGCCTAACGTGTTTTACTGTCTCTTCTATGTGAATCCAATTTACCAATGGTACTTTGTTGACTCTGTTTTTATAATTTGTGTTTTCCTCTATGCTAATTTAGTGTTTTATTTTTGGTTCATTTTTGTTTTGTTTTGTTTTTGGCTTATTTTATAGCCAATAAGTTACTCCCATTGTTGAAAATCATGGTTGGTAATTTAGTTTTTGGCTTTGTATTTACTTTACTTTACTTTTTAATTAAGTTCACATAACATAAAATTTGTCCATTTAACCATTTGAAGTGTACAATTCAGTGTCTACACTACAATCATATCTATCACCCCTATCAGATTCCAGAATGTTAAGCAGTCATTCCTATTCCCATCTCCCTACAAGCCCCTGGCAAAAATTTACCTATGTTTTATCTTTATGGATTGCCTATTGTAGTCATTTTATATAAATGTGACAACATAATATGTGGCCTTTTGAAATTTGGCTTCTTGGCTGGCTGCAGTGGCTCACACCTGTAATCTCAACACTTTGGTAGGCTGAGGGGGGCAGATCACCTGTGGTCGGGAGCTTGAGACCAGCCTGACCAAAGTGGAGAAACCCCATCGCTACTAAAAAATACAAAATTAGCCAGGCATGGTGGCACATGCCTGTAATCCCAACTATTTGGGAGGCTGAGGGAGGAGAATCGCTTGAACCTGGGGGGCAGAGGTTATGGTGAGCCGAGATGGCGCCATTGCACTCCAGCCTGGGCAACAAGAGGGAAACTCAGTCTCAAAGAAAAATAAAATTGGTTTTTTCCTTCATTTAGCATGTTTCAAGGTTCATTGATATTATAGTGTGTATCAGTACTTTATTCATTTTTATGGCTATAAAATAGACCATGATATGCATAAATCACATTTTTAAAATCAGTTCCTTAGTTGATGGGCATTAGGGTTGTTTCTGCCTTTGGGGTATTATAAATAATGCTGCTATAAGCATTTGTGTGCAAGTTTCTGTATAAACACGTATCTTTGTCTTGTATGTATACTTAAAAGTGCATTTGCTTGGGCATGTGATGAGAATTTGTTTTATGATCTGACCATTTGGATATTTTCTAAATAGATTGATAGTTTGTAGAGAGCTGTTCTTTTTTGAGTGAGAGAAACCACAGAATCTGTTGTGTCAGTGATCTATTTTTCAGCTCAAACCCGTGAAGAATTTCATGCTCTCTGGGAAAGAAACAACTATTGGATATCTGGACCAGGGATTTTTACTGTTTCTGTGTTTACTCTTGAATCATGGCTGATATTTGTAAAATGGAAATTAAATGCTCTATTTCTCCATTCCTGTATGTCTGCATGTCTGTAATGTGGAAACACCTTCAGTTCTGATTGTGTGAGGATGTAAAATCTTCCTACCTCCACATTGTACTACTATATTATTAATTATTCAAAATTAAAGGCTGAAACTTCCACCTTTGCATCTCCTTCCAAATCATCCTCCAGGCTTATTGGATCTGATACTCATGCACTTCCTGCTGGATCCTCCCTAACAATGGCTTTTTTCAGCACTAAGGCCCCTTCCTACTTCTCCCTCAGTCTGGATGTAACTTCTTCCCATGTATGTCTTGTCAGTTTATCCTCTAGAATAATGCTACACCACTCCTGCTGAGTTTTCTTTGAATGGATTCTCCCTCCACTTATTCACCTCCTGCTATATTCTCTCCTAGGCTGACTGTATTCTTCAACAATGAACTACTTGCCAGATGCTCCCTTGGGCCAGTATAAATACCTACTAGTGAACTTTCTATGAAGCTCTCTTTTAACCTGAATGCTTCCTCTAAAATATCTCCTGCTAGGTCCTTTTCAAGGCTTGATTCTCTTTTCTACTATGCACGTACTGATGGAATGACCCCTAGGCTGGGTCCACCCTATACCATGCAACACCAGCCATGCATCCCCACCCATGCTCATCCTCCCATGTTCCCTCCAACAATACATCTCTCCTGCCAGATTCTACCTTACAATGGATGCACCCTCCTCTATTAATATAGCTCCTCCTACTTCTCCCCAAAGATAGAAAGTCTCTAAAACTCAACATTTTACTGTGTCCTCTGCTAGGCTGGTGGGACCTTTCACCAACGAACCTCCTGCTGAATCCTATCTTAGGTGGAATGACTCTTCCACCCATACATTTTCTGAGTCTTACCCTAGACTAGATGTTTTCTACACTTATGGATTTATGGCAATGTCCTCACCTCTGATCTCTGCTCCCTCCATTCACGTATTTTCTGCCTAATGTTTTTCCCAGGCTAGAAGAACACTCCATAATTCAGTTCCTGCTAGGACCTTCACTAGACTGGTTATACTCCATTGGTGTACTTTCTGCCAGGTCCTTCCTAGCTTGGCTGCACCCATGCAGTTCTGACTGTGTCCAACTCTAAGATAGATGTTCATTTGATCTATCTACTTCCTAGTAACTGCTTCTCAAGACTGTACGTTCATACATACCCTTTAGTGTCACTCCTAAGCTAGATGCCCCCTTCACATCTGTGCCTTCTGCCCTGTCCTTAAATTTGGCTGCAACCTTGACTCAGGTATTTCCTGCTAGGTCCTACCCTATACTGGCTGCTCCACTGCTCATGAGCTTATAGCCATATCTGTCCCTAAACTCACTGAATACTCCATCCATGCAACTCCTGCCAAGAATACCCATAGGATGGATTCTCTCTCCAGGAATGTACTTATTCCCATATTCTTTTTTTGGGCTACATGTTTCTTCCACCTATGTACCTCTCTTTGGCTAGTTTTACTCTCCAGCCAAACACCACTTGAAAACTTTTCCCCCTAGATTGAGTGTATTCTCCACCCTTGCACTGTCTGCTGAATCCTATCTTATTCTTGCTGCACCCTGCATATATAAACCCACAGATTCACCACCTTGGTTGGATGCCTCCTTTACCATGCACTTTTAGTCAATTCTTCTGGCTGTATTCTCCATGTTTGCACATCTTTTTGATTCCTCTCATAATGTGGGTGCATCCTCTACATATATAGTACCCACTGGCTCCTTATATGGAATTGCTGCTTCCTGTATACATGCGATTTTTACCAATTCTACCTTAGGCTGAATGCTACCTCTTCCCATAAACCCTCTGCTCCCTCCTCTGACTCACATGCTGCTGTTTTTTCAGAAAATGGAATACTTCCACAAACCTTTCACTTCCTGCTGTGTCCACCATTAGACTGTATGCTCCCTCCACTAATGCATCTTCTGCCTAGTCTCCCCTAGGATTTCTGAACCCTCCATACTTGAACCTACTTGTGATTGCCCCACATGTACTCATGCACTTCTTGGTGGTTCTCACTGCATATTTTATGCAGGCACTTTCTGCAGGTTTTCCCCTAGGCTTGCTTCCCTTTCCTATACTGCAACTGCTGCCATTTCCCCCATTAGCCTGGATTCTCTATCCAGCAATGAACTGCCCACCTGATCCTACTATTGACTGAATACTTTCTCCACACATGCATTTTTGCAACTACCTCCTTTTTGTTGGATGTTTCCTCTTCCCAATGT
>NW_016108231.1:186267-187450 GCF_001604975.1 Cebus imitator | reverse complement strand
CCTGCCACGTCCTTCCTTTTTCAGATTGCATCCTCTGGCCTGCATTATCTGCAGAATACTGTTATAGCCTGGATACTCCTTCTACCTGTGCAGCTTCTGCCATGCCCATTTTAGGTGAGATAACATTATATATATATAATTATAAATATATATAAAATTACTTTTATAATTATAATTATACATATACTTTTACCTAACCTAGGAAGTGCCTTCACCTATATAATTTTTATTATAAATTGATAATTTATAATTTTATGTATTTATGGGGTACAAAGTCAGGTTATAATTTATAAATACAATGTGAAATAATTAAATCAAGCTTTTAAACATATCTAGCACCTCAAATACTATCATTTTTTGCTCTGAGAACATTTGAAACTTACTCTTTAATAATTTTGAAATATACAAGAGGCTACTATTAAATATATACACCATGCTGCACAATAAATCTCAAAAAAGTTACTCTTTTTTTTTTAATTTAGTTAGCTGATAAAGTTAGCTAAGTTAAATGTGCATACCACATTTTCCTTATCCATTCATCTGTTGATAGGCACTATTGATGCTAAACCTCTAAGCTTGCCACTCTTCTGCCTCTTATTAATGAACAACCCAACAACTGCAGAACTGCTACTCAGTTTCTGTCCCTTCCTCATCCAGATATTTGAAACACGCTACTTGTCCTCTATCTTTTACAATCTACAGATAGATCCTATCTTTGAAAACATGAAAACATGAGGTATATTTTAGGCTGCCTATGTCATTACAGACTGTATTTGGCCTTTGAAAGCTGTCCATTTAGCATTAGGAGAAATACCTAATGTAGATGACAGGTTGATGGGATGCAGCAAACCACCATGGCATGTGTATACCTATGTAACAAACCTGCACTCCAAGTTGACTTAGACTTTATACCTGTTGACTATCATCTCTTCAATTTCCACAATTTCCAACCTCTGTAACCACCATTCTTCAGTCTGCTTCTATGAATTTGTTTTAGAGTCCACATTTAAGTGAGAATATGCTGTATTTATCATTCGGTTACTGGTTTATTTCACTTAGCATACTGCTCTTTAATTCTACCCATGTTGTTTCTTTTTTTAAAATTAGTTTTTCTTTTCTCCATGTTGTTTCAAATACCAGAATTTCCATCTAGTTTAAGGCTGAAAAGCATTTCATTGTGTAT
>NW_016108231.1:181402-182630 GCF_001604975.1 Cebus imitator | reverse complement strand
AAAAAAGACTCTGAGGCAGGGAGCCAGGTGATCAGGCTCGGCTAGTCCCACCCCCACAAAAAACAGCAATCAGAAACACTCTGGACTGAAAGTTTGACAGCAAGCACAGCTGAACCTGGGATGGTCCAGCTCTGTAGGGGAGGGGCATCCACGATTACAGAGGAGGTCCACCACTATGGAGGTAGTTTGCCATTGCCGAAGCAGCCCGCCATTACAGAGAGAGTCCGCAATTATAGAGGGGGGCTGCCATTGCAGAGGCAGTTCTAACTACACTCGTGTAAACAGGATGGGAGGGAAGTTCACATTGCAGCTGGGCAGAGGCTACAGCAGCTTAGCAAAACTTCTGCAGGCAGACAGTGACTAGGCTGTCTCCTCACTGGGCAGGGCAGCCCTGAAAAAATACAGCAGCACAACAGAAACTCATAAATAAAGCCCTAATTCCTTGGGACAGAGCACCTGGGAAAAAAAGGGGGAAGGGGGTTTATGAGTTCTGCTGCAGCAGACTTAAACGTACCTGCCCAGCAGCTCTGAATGAACAACAGAGCTCAAAGCTCAGCACTTGAGCTCCTATAAAGGACAGACTGTCTCCTCAAGCAACTCCCTGACCCCCATATATCCATAGCATCACCTCATAAAGGAGAGCTCACGCTGACATCTGGTGGGTATCCTTCTGGAACAAAGATAGCAGAAGAAGAAACTGGCAGCAAACCTTACTATTCTGCAGTGGCTGCAGGTGATCCCCAGGCAAGCAGGGCCTGGAGTGGACCTCAGAATTCCTGCAGCAGAGGGGCCAGACTGTTAGAAGGAAAACTAAGAAACATAAAGAAATAACTTCATCATCAACAAACTGGTCATCCACTGAGAGATCCAGTCTGAAAGTTAACAACTACAAAGATGACAGGTGGATAAATCCACAAAGATGGGAAGAAACCAGCGCAAAAAGGATGAAAACACCCGAAACCAGAACACCTCTCCTCCTGCAAGGGATCGCAACTCCTCACCAGCAAGGAAACAAGGCTGTATGGAGAATGAGTGTGATGAATTAACAGAATCAGGCTTCAGAAGATGGGTAATAAGAAAATTCTGTGAGCTAAAAGAACATGTTCTAACCCAATGGAAAGAAACTAAGAACGTTGAAAAAAGATTTGATGAAATGTTAATGAGAATAAACAAATTAGAGAGGAATTAAGTTAATTGATGGAGCTGAAAAACACAACATGAGAACTTC